>NW_026640411.1:0-590 GCF_028554395.1 Pezoporus wallicus | reverse complement strand
CTCCAAAGATGCTTCTCAGCTGCCCAGAAGCTCAGCGATTAGTGCACGAACGTCTGGCCTCTGCTCCCAGCGCCGAAGAGCCAGGAGGGAAAGCATGTGCTGGGCATCTTCAGCACACAGTCAGCTTTGCAACGGTGTCACCATCATTGCTGTCGCTCCTCAGTGTCATACCTAAAGGTCCATTTGAATGCACCCTCTTCGGAGCTTGCTCTCGGCTGCCCAGCAGCACAGTGAGTAGAGCACGAACAGTTGCCGTCTGCTCCCACAATCGAAGAGCCAGGAGGGAAAGCTGGTGCTCTGAATCTTCTGCACACAGTCAGCTTTGCAACAGTGCCTCCATCATTGCTGTCGCTCCTCACTTTCATACCGAGAAGTTCATTTGAATCCAACTTCTCTGCTCGTTGCTCTTGGCTGCCCAGCAGCACAGTCAGTAGAGCACGAACGTCTGGCCTCTGCTCTCAGAGCCGAAGAGCCAGGAGGGAAAGCATGTGCTGGGCATCTTCAGCACACAGTCAGCTTTGCAACGGTGTCACCATCATTGCTGTCGCTCCTCGCTTTCATACCGAAAGGTCCATTTGAAAGCGCCCTCT
>NW_026640410.1:0-589 GCF_028554395.1 Pezoporus wallicus | reverse complement strand
GGGCAGCTGAGCGACACCACCTGAGAATTCGGATTCAAATGGACTTTTAGGTATGAAGCCGAGGAGAGACTGCAATGATGGTGACCCCGTTGCAAAGCTGCTTGTGTGCTGAAGAAGCAGAGCACTAGCTTTCCCTGCTGCTCCTTCTGCCGTGTGAGCAGATGCCACTGTTCATTCTGTGCTGACTGTGTTGCTGCGCAGCAGAGAGCAGCCTCTGGACTGATTCCATTCAAATGCTTTTCCTGTATGAATGTGAGCAGTGAAAGCAACGATGGAGGCACCAATGTAAAGGGGATTGTGTGCTGAACAGGTCCAGCACCAGCTTTCAATCCTGGCTCTTCTGCTGTGGGAGCAGAGGCCAAACGTTCGTGCTGTACTAACTGTGCTGCTGGGCAGCTGAGAGACACCACCTGAGAATTTGGATTCAAATGGACTTTTAGGTATGAAACCGAGGAGAGACTGCAATGATGGTGACCCCTTTGCAAAGCTGCTTGTGTGCTGAAGAAGCAGAGCACTAGCTTTCCCTGCTGCTCCTTCTGCCGTGTGAGCAGATGCCACTGTTCATTCTGTGCTGACTGTGTTCCTGCGC
>NW_026640409.1:0-5883 GCF_028554395.1 Pezoporus wallicus | reverse complement strand
TGTGGGATGTGGTGGGGTGTGGGATAAGGGGTGTGGGTTGTGGGATGTGGATATGGGATATATGGGATATGGGGTGTGGGGTGTGGGATGGGGGGTGTGGGATATGGGGTGTGGGATATGGGGTGTGGGATGTGGGGTGTGGGATATGGATGTGGGGTGTGGGGTATGGGGTGTGGGGGATGGGATATGGGGTGTGGGGTGTGGGATATGGGGTGGGGGTGTGGGATATATGGGATATGGATGTGGGATATGGGGTGTGAGATGTGGGATATGGGGTGTGGGATGTGGGGTGTGGGATGTGGGATATGGGATGTGGGGTGTGGGATGTGGGGTGTGGGATATGGGGTGTGGGGTGTGGGATGTGGATATGGGATATGGATGTGGGATATGGGATGTGGGGTGTGGGATGTGGGATATGGGATATGGGATGTGGGGTGTGGGATGTGGGGTGCTCCATGGGTGCTGTTCCATGTGTCACGGGTGCTGTCCCCGGGCAGGGCCGTGGAGCTCTTTGGGGCGCTGCTCTCGGGGCGGCAGCGGCTCAGCAGCAGCCCCGTGTTCCTGCACCACGTGCTGCTGCCCCCCCTGCCCGGCTATGGCGCACACGGTCAGTGGGGGGGCCGGACCCACAGCCGGGACCCATAACCGGGACCCATAACCGGGACTCATAACCGGGACCCATAACCGGGACCCATAACTGGGACCCATAACTGGGACCCATAACCGGGACCCATAACCGGGACTCATAACCGGGACCCATAACCGGGACCCATAACTGGGACCCATAACCGGGACCCATAACTGGGACCCATAACCGGGACCCATAACCGGGACCCATAACTGGGACCCATAACCGGGACCCATAACCGGGACCCATAACTGGGACCCATAACTGGGACCCATAACCGGGACCCATAACTGGGACCCATAACCGGGACCCATAACCGGGACCCATAACCGGGACCCATAACCGGGACCCATAACTGGGACCCACAAGTGGGACCCACATTGACCCCCACCCCCCCCCTGCAGGCTGTCGGCCCTTCCTGAAGATCTACCAGGCGCTGCAGCTCGTCTACACCTCGGGGTCTAGTGAGTGAGAGTGAATGAATGGGAGTGAATGAATGTGAATGGGAGTGAGTGTGAATGGGAGTGAATGAGTGTGAACGGGAGTGAGTGTGAACGGGAGTGTGAATGGGAGTGAGAGTGAATGGGAGTGAATGAGTGTGAACGGGAGTGAGTGTGAACGGGAGTGTGAATGGGAGTGAGAGTGAATGGGAGTGAATGAGTGTGAACGGGAGTGAGTGTGAACGGGAGTGTGAATGGGTGTGTGTGAATGAGTGTGAACGGGAGTGAGTGTGAACGGGAGTGTGAATGGGAGTGAGAGTGAATGGGAGTGAATGAGTGTGAATGGGAGTGGGTGTGCATGAGTGTGAATGGGAGTGAGAGTGAATGACTGTGAATGAGAGTGAATGAGTGTGTGAAAGAGTGAATGAGTGTGAATGTGAGTGTGAATGTGTGAGTGTGAATGAGTGTGTGATTGGGTGCGAGTGTGAATGAATGTGAATGTGAATGCAAGTGAATGACTTTCAATGCAAGTGAATGTGGGAGCGTGAGAGTGAATGAATGCATGAATGTGTGAGTGTGAATGAGAGTGAACGGGTGTGAACGGGTGTGAATGGGAGTGAGAGTGAATGACTGAATGAGAGTGAATGAGTGTGTGAAAGAGTGTGAATGAGTGTAAATGTGAATGCGAGTGAATGTGTGAGTGTGAGAGTGAATGAATGCGAGTATGAATGTTAGTGTGAATGAGAGTGAACGAGTGTGAATGGGTGTGAATGGGAGTGAGAGTGAATGTGAATGAATCAGTGTGTGAAAGTGAGTGTGAATGATTATGAGTGTGAATGAGAGTGAACGAGTGTGAATGGGTGTGAATGGGAGTGACAGTGAATGTGAATGAATCAGTGTGTGAGAGTATGAATGAGTGTGAATGAGAGTGAATGAGCGTGAATGGGTGTGAATGGGAGTGAGAGTGAATGACTGAATGAGAGTGAATGTGTGTGAGTGAGTGTGAATGGGAGTGTGAATGAGTGTGAGTGAATGTGAATGTGAATGAGTGTGAATATGAATGCGAGTGAATGTGTGAGCGTGAGAGTGAATGAATGCGAGTATGAGAGTGTGAATGAGAGTGAACGAGTGTGAATGAGTGAACGAGTGTGAATGGGTGTGAATGGGAATGAACGGGTGTGAATGGGTGTGAATGGGAGTGAACGGGTGTGAACGGGTGTGAATGGGAGTGAACGGGTGTGAATGGGAGTGAACGGGTGTGAGTGGGAATGAACGGGTGTGAATGGGAGTGAACGGGTGTGAATGGGAATGAACGGGTGTGAGTGGGAGTGAACGGGTGTGAATGGGAGTGAACGGGTGTGAATGGGAATGAACGGGTGTGAATGGGAGTGAACGGGTGTGAATGGGAGTGAACGGGTGTGAGTGGGAATGAACGGGTGTGAATGGGAGTGAACGGGTGTGAATGGGAGTGAACGGTGTGAGGGGAAAACGGGGTGTGAAGTGAACGGGTGTGAATGGGAGTGAACGGGTGTGAATGGGAATGAACGGGTGTGAATGGGTGGGTGAATGGGAGTGAACGGGTGTGAATGGGAATGAACGGGTGTGAATGGGAATGAACGGGTGTGAATGGGAGTGAACGGGTGTGAATGGGAGTGAACGGGTGTGAATGGGAGTGAACGGGTGTGAATGGGAATGAACGGGTGTGAATGGGAGTGAACGGGTGTGAATGGGAGTGAACGGGTGTGAAAATGAACGGGTGTGAATGGGAGTGAACGGGTGTGAATGGGAATGAACGGGTGTGAATGGGTGTGAGTGAACGGTGTGAATGGGAATGAACGGGTGTGAATGGGTGTGAACGGGAGTGAACGGGTGTGACTGGGAATGAACGGGTGTGAATGGGTGTGAATGGGAGTGAACGGGTGTGAGTGAGCCCACTGGTGTGCCTGTCCCCCCCGTCCCCCTCAACGGGACAGTCTCTGCATCAGCCTGGGTGCTGCTCAATGGCGATGTCCTGGTATGAATGGGGGGCCGTGGAATGGGAGTGAACGGGTGTGAATGGGAATGAACGGGTGGAATGGGAGGAATGGGAGGTGAACGGGTGGGAGTGGGGCCCACTGTGTCAATGAGGGTGCAATGTCCCCCCGTCCCCCCTCACCGTGCCAATGGGGGTCCCTCCCCCAGCTCCCCGGGCCCCCACAGTCTCTGCATCAGCCTGGAGCCGGCGCTGCTGCTCAAGGGCGATGTCCTGGTGGGTGAATGGGGGGCAATGGGGGGCAATGGGAGGGAATGGGGGGTGCAATGGGGGGGAAAGGGGGGGTGCAATGGAGGGGAAAGGGGGGGTGCAATGGGGGGCAATGGGGGTGCAATGGGTGGACAATGGGGGTGCAATAAGGGGGAAAGGGGGGGGGGGGGGGGGGGGGGGGGGGGGGGGCAATGGGGGGGGGGGGTGCAATGGGGGGTGCAATGGGGGGGCTATGGGGGGTGCAATGGGGGTGCAATGGGGGGAAAGAGGGGGGGAAAGGGGGGCAATGGGGGTGCAATGGGGGGCAATGGGGGGGGCAATGGGGGGTGCAATGGGAGTGCTATGAGGGGTGCAATGGGGGGGCAATCGGGGGTGCAGTTGGGGGCAATGGGGGTGAAATGGGGTGCAGTGGGGATTTAATGGGGGGACAAAGGGCATGCAATGGGGGGGTAATGGGGGTGCAAAGGGAGTGCAATGGGGGGGTGCAATGGGAGTGCAATGGGGGGGCAATGGGGTTGCAATGAGGGGTGCAATGGGGGTGCAATGAGGGGTGCAATGGGGGCTGCAATGGGGGGGTGCAATGGGGGTGCAATGGGGGTGCAATGGGGGTGCAATGGGGGGTGCAATGGGGGGTGCAATGGGGGTGCAATGAGGGGTGCAATGGGGGTGCAATGGGGGGTGCAATGGGGGGTGCAATGGGGGTGCAATGAGGGGTGCAATGGGGGTGCAATGGGGGGTGCAATGGGGGTGCAATGGGGGGTGATGGGGGTGCAATGGGGGCTGCAAGGTGCACACGTGCTGCACAAGGGCTGTGTTGTGCAAGGGACCCATGCAAGGGGGGCACACACAGGGGCTGCCAGTGTGGGGGATGCAAGAGGTGTGGGTGCAATGGGTGCTGCTGTGGGTGCTGTGGGGTGCTCAGGGGTGTGCTATGGGGTGCTGAGGGGTGCTACGGGGTGCTGTGGGAGCTATGGGGTGCTAATGGGTGCTGTAGAATGCTATGGGGTGCACCAGGGTACTGTGGGATGCTATGAGGTGCTATGGATGCTATGTTGAGGTGCTATGGATGCTATGGGGTGCTATGAGTGCTATGGATGCTATGGGGTGCTGTGGGTGCTATGGATGCTATGGGAGGCTATGGGTGCTATGGATGCTATGGGGTGCTGTGGGTGCTATGGGAAGCTATGGAGTGCTAGAGGTGCTATAGGGTGCTATGGGATGCTGTGGAGAGCTATGGGTGCTATGGATGCTATGAGGTGCTGTGGGTTCTATGGGTTGCTATGGGGGGCTATGGGTTCTATGGGGGGTTATGGGTGCTATGGATGCTATGGGGGGCTGTGGGTGCTATGGGTGCTATGGGGGGTTATGGGTGCTATGGATGCTATGGGGGGTTATGGGTGCTATGGAAGCTATGGGGGGGTTACGGGTGCTATGGATGCTATGGGGGGTTATGGGTGCTATGGATGCTATGGGGGACTATGGTTGCTAGGGGGGGCTGTGGATGCTATGGGGGGCTATGGGTGCTATGGATGATATGGGGGGCTATGGGTGCTATGGATGCTATGGGGGCTATGGATGCTATGGGGGGCTATGGGTGCTATGGGGGGTTATGGGTGCTATGGGTGCGATGGGGGGCTATGGGGGCTATGGATGCTATGGGGGGCTATGGGTGCTATGGGGGGTTATGGGTGCTATGGGTGCGATGGGGGGCTATGGGGGCTATGGATGCTATGGGGGGCTATGGATGCTACGGGTGCTATGGGGGGCTATGGGTGCTATGGGGGGCTATGGGGGCTATGGATGCTATGGGGGGCTATGGATTCTATGGGGGGTTATGTGTGCTATGGGTGCTATGGGGGGCTATGGGTGCTGTGGGGGCCTATGGGTGCTATGGATGCTATAGGGTGCTGTGGGTGCTATGGGTGCTATGGATGCTATAGGGTGCTGTGGGTGCTATGGGTGCTATGGATGCTATAGGGTGCTGTGGGTGCTATGGGTGCTATGGATGCTATAGGGTGCTGTGGGTGCTATGGGTGCTATGGATGCTATAGGGTGCTGTGGGTGCTATGGGGGTGCCGGTGCACACTCATCCTTGCACACGCGTGTGCGCAGGTCACGTGTTACCACCGGCAGCTGGGGGGGCGCGAGCCCCTGTTCCGGGCCCAATTCCACACGGGAACGGTGCGGGGGGGGCGGCTGCGGCTGCCCCGGGGAGAGCTGGACCTGGCCTGGGAAGGTGGGGATGGGGGGGGGGGGATGGGGGGGGATGGGGCTGGGGATGGGGATGGGGATGGGATGGGGATGGGGATGGGGATGGGAATGGAGATGGGGATGGGACAGAGATGAGATTGGGAATGGGATGGGTATGGGATTTGATGGGAATAGGGTGAAATGCGAATGGAGTGGGATGATAATGAATGGGGATGGGATAGGGATGGGATTGGATGGGAATACGGTGAAAAGGGAATGTAATGGGATGGGATTTTATGGGAATGGGAATGGGATGGGGATGGTGATGGGGATTGGGGATGGGATAGGGTTGGGAATGGGAATGGGATGGGATCAGATGGGGA
>NW_026640408.1:0-588 GCF_028554395.1 Pezoporus wallicus | reverse complement strand
GGAAAGCATGTGCTGGGGCATCTTCAGCACACACTCAGCTTTGCAACGGTGACACCATCATTGCTGTCGCTCCTCGCTTTCATACCTAAAAGTACATTTGAATGCAACCTCTCCGCAGCTTGCTCTCGGCTGCCCAGCAGCACAGTCAGTAGAGCACGAACGTCTGGCCTCTGCTCTCAGAGCCGAAGAGCCAGGAGGAAAAGCATGTGCTGGGCATCTTCAGCACACAGTCAGCTTTGCAACGGTGTCACCATCATTGCTGTCGCTCCTCGCTTTCATACCTAAAGGTCCATTTGAATGCACCCTCTTCGGAGCTTGCTCTCGGCTGCCCAGCAGCACAGTGAGTAGAGCACGAACGGTTGCCGTCTGCTCCCACAGTCGAAGAGCCAGGAGGGAAAGCATGTGCTGGGCATCTTCAGCACACAGTTAGCTTTGCAACGGTGTCACCATCATTGCTGTCGCTCCTCGGTTTCATACCTAAAAGTCCACAAGAATGCAACGTCTATGGAGCTTGCTCTGAGCTGCCAA
Source organism: Pezoporus wallicus (assembly GCF_028554395.1). NCBI lineage: Eukaryota > Metazoa > Chordata > Aves > Psittaciformes > Psittacidae > Pezoporus > Pezoporus wallicus. Next base: position 60 of record NW_026640408.1, on the reverse strand, counting down.
GTAGCACAGCGATTAGAGCACGAACGTCTGGCCTCTCCTCCCAGATCCGAAGAGCCAGGA
>NW_026640407.1:0-587 GCF_028554395.1 Pezoporus wallicus | reverse complement strand
GCAACGATGGAGGCACCAATGTAAAGGGGATTGTGTGCTGAACAGGTCCAGCACCAGCTTTCAATCCTGGCTCTTCTGCTGTGGGAGCAGAGGCCAAACGGCTGGTCCTTCTGCCGTGTGAGCAGATGCCACTGTTCATTCTGTGCTGTGCTGCTGCCAGCAGGGAGCAGGCTCTGGACTGATTCTATTCAAATGCTTTTCCTGTATGAGTGTTAGCAGTGAAAGCAACGATGGAGGCACCAATGTAAAGGGGATTGTGTGCTGAACAGGTCCAGCACCAGCTTTCAATCCTGGCTCTTCTGCTGTGGGAGCAGAGGCCAAACGTTCGTGCTGTACTAACTGTGCTGCTGGGCAGCTGAGAGACACCACCTGAGAATTTGGATTCAAATGGACTTTTAGGTTTGAAACCGAGGAGAGACTGCAATGATGGTGACACCGTTGCAAAGGTGACTGTGTGTTGAAGAGACCCAGCACTAGCTTTCCCTGCTGGTCCTTCTGCTGTGCGAGCAGAATCCACTGTTCATTCTGTGCTGACTGTTTGCTGCGCAGCAGAGAGCAGGCTCTGGACTGATTCTATTCTAATGCTT
>NW_026640406.1:0-5925 GCF_028554395.1 Pezoporus wallicus | reverse complement strand
CCATGGGGCCATTGACCCATGGAACCATTGACCCATGGAGACATTGACCCATGGAACCATTGACCCATGGAACCATTGACCCATGGAGACATTGACCCATGGAACCATTGACCCATGGAGACATTGACCCATGGAACCATTGACCCATGGAACCATTGACCCATGGAGACATTGACCCATGGAGACATTGACCCATGGAGCCATTGGCCCATGGAGACATTGACCCATGGGGCCATTGACCCATGGAGACATTGACCCATGGGGCCATTGACCCATGGAGACATTGACCCATGGAGACATTGACCCATGGAGACATTGACCCATGGAGCCAGGGACCCATGGAGACATTGACCCATGGAGCCATTGACCCATGGAGACATTGACCCATGGAGACATTGACCCATGGAGCCATTGACCCATGGAACCATTGACCCATGGAGACATTGACCCATGGAGACATTGACCCATGGAGACATTGACCCATGGAGACATTGACCCATGGAACCATTGACCCATGGAGACATTGACCCATGGAGACATTGACCCATGGAGCCATTGACCCATGGAACCATTGACCCATGGAGACATTGACCCATGGAACCAGGGACCCATGGAGACATTGACCCATGGAGACATTGACCCATGGAGACATTGACCCATGGAGACATTGACCCATGGAACCATTGACCCATGGAGACATTGACCCATGGAGCCAGGGACCCATGGAGACATTGACCCATGGAGCCAGGGACCCATGGAGACATTGACCCATGGAGACATTGACCCATGGAGACATTGACCCATGGAACCATTGACCCATGGAGACATTGACCCATGGAGACATTGACCCATGGAGACATTGACCCATGGAACCAGGGACCCATGGAGACATTGACCCATGGAGACATTGACCCATGGAGACATTGACCCATGGAACCATTGACCCATGGAACCATTGACCCATGGAACCAGGGACCCATGGAGACATTGACCCATGGAGCCAGGGACCCATGGAACCAGGGACCCATGGAGACATTGACCCATGGAGCCAGGGACCCATGGAAGTCATAATCCCCATCACCCCCATTCCTCATCACCCCCATCCCCCTCCCCCCATCCCCCCAATTACCCCCATTCCCCCATCCCATCACCCCCATCCCCCCCAATCACCCCCATGCCCCCATTCCCCCCATCTCTCCATCCCCCCCATCCCCCCCTTCCCCCATTCCCCCCATCCCCCCATCATAAACATCCCCCCCCTTTCCCCATCCCCCCATTTTCCCATCCCCTCCCCCCCATCCCCCCCCCTTCCCCCCATCCCCCCCCTTTCCCCCTCCCCTCCCCCCCCTCCCCTCCCCCACCTTCGGCCCCAGCAGCCGCGGTTCCTCCCCCAGCGCCGCCTCCAGCTCCCGCACGGCCCCGCACAGGAACCGCCTCCGCCCGCGGTGCAGGGACCCGCTGGGGGGAGGGGAGGGAGGGGAGGGAGGGGTCACCCCAAAGAACCCCCCCGAACCCAGCCCCATGGGGGGGTGGGGAACACAGTGAAGCACCCATGGGACACGGCAGCACCCATGGGACACGGCAGCACCCATGGGACACAGGGACACCCATGGGACCTGGGAGCACCCATGGGACCTGGGAGCACCCATGGGACACGGCGGCACCCATGGGACACGGCGGCACCCATGGGACACAGGGACACCCATGGGACCTGGGAGCACCCATGGGACCCAGCACCACCCATGGGACTCAAAAGCACCCATGGGATTCGGCACCACCCATGGGACCCAGCACCACCCATGGGACCCAGTGACACCCATGGGACCCGGTGACACCCATGGGACACAGCAGCACCCATGGGACATGGCAGCACCCATGGGACCCAGTGACACCCATGGGACACAGCAGCACCCATGGGACATGGCAGCACCCATGGGACCCAGCACCACCCATGGGACTCAAAAGCACCCATGGAACCCAGCAGCACCCATGGGACCCGGCAGCACCCGTGGGACCCAGCACCACCCATGGGACCTGGTGTCACCCATGGGACCAAGCAGCACCCATGGGACTCGAAAGCACCCATGGGACCAAGCAGCACCCATGGGACTTGAAAGCACCCATGGGACCCGGCAGCACCCATGGGACATGGTGGCACCCATGGGACCCTGCAGCACCCATGGGACCCGGTGACACCCATGGGACCTGGGAGCACCCATGGGACTCGGCAGCACCCATGGGACCCAGCACCACCCATGGGACCCAGCACCACCCATGGGACTCAAAAGCACCCATGGGACCCAGCAGCACCCATGGGACCCAGCAGCACCCATGGGACCCAGCGGCACCCATGGGACCCGGTGACACCCATGGGACCCGGCAGCACCCATGGGACCCAGCACCACCCATGGGACCCGGTGACACCCATGGGACCCAGCACCACCCATGGGACCCAGTGACACCCATAGGACCTGGTGACACCCATGGGACCCGGCAGCACCCATGGGCGCCCCCCCCACCTGTGAGCCATTGCGTAGTCCCGGCACTCCTTGACATCGGCCACGCGCTTCCCGTACCTGCGAGAGGGAGCAGCACCCATGGGATACACATAGCACCCAATGCACCCCATAGCACCTAATGCGCCCCACAGCACCCAATGCGCCCCATAGCACCTAATGCACCCCACAGCATCCAATGCGCCCCACAGCACCCAATGCGCCCCATAGCACCCAATGCGCCCCATAGCACCCAATGCGCCCCATAGCACCCAATGCACCCCACAGCACCCAATGTGCCCCATAGCACCCAATAGCACCCAATGCACCCCATAGCACCAAATGCGCCCCATAGCACCCATGGGATACACACAGCACCCAATGCGCCCCATAGCACCCATGGGATACACACAGCACCCAATGCGCCCCATAGCACCCAATGCGCCCCACAGCACCCAATGCACCCCATAGCACCCATGGGATACACACAGCACCCAATGCTCCCCACAGCACCCAATGCTCCCCATAGCACCCATAGCACCCATAGCCCCCCACAGCACCCAATGCTCCCCATAGCACCCAATGCACCCCATAGCACCCAATGCACCCCACAGCACCCAATGCACCCCACAGCACCCATAGCACCCATAGCACCCAATGGGCCCCACAGCACCCAATACACCCCATAGCACCCTACAGAGCCCCATAGCGCCCCATAGCACCCAATAGAGCCCCATAGCACCCCAATACACCCCATAGCACCCAATGCTCGCCATAGCACCCAATGCTCCCCATAGCACCCATAGCACCCATAGCACCCAATGCTCCCCATAGCACCCATAGCACCCAATGCTCCCCATAGCACCCACAGCACCCATAGCACCCATAGCACCCACAGCACCCACAGCACCCACAGCACCCACAGCACCCATAGCACCCACAGCACCCACAGCACCCACAGCACCCACAGCACCCACAGCACCCATAGCACCCACAGCACCCACAGCACCCACAGCACCCACAGCACCCACAGCACCCACAGCACCCACAGCACCCATAGCACCCACAGCACCCATAGCACCCACAGCACCCACAGCACCCACAGCACCCATAGCACCCACAGCACCCACAGCACCCACAGCACCCACAGCACCCACAGCACCCATAGCACCCACAGCACCCACAGCACCCACAGCACCCACAGCACCCACAGCACCCACAGCACCCACAGCACCCATAGCACCCACAGCACCCACAGCACCCACAGCACCCACAGCACCCACAGCACCCACAGCACCCACAGCACCCATAGCACCCATAGCACCCACAGCACCCATAGCACCCACAGCACCCACAGCACCCATAGCACCCACAGCACCCACAGCACCCACAGCACCCATAGCACCCATAGCACCCAATGCTCCCCACAGCACCCACAGCACCCATAGCACCCATAGCACCCACAGCACCCATAGCACCCACAGCACCCACAGCACCCACAGCACCCACAGCACCCATAGCACCCACAGCACCCACAGCACCCACAGCACCCATAGCACCCATAGCACCCACAGCACCCATAGCACCCACAGCACCCACAGCACCCACAGCACCCACAGCACCCAACCCCCCCTTACCCCCGGGCGCCCCCCAGCAGCTCCTCCGTGACCCCGTGCACCTCCAGCGCCTCCTCCCGCAGCAGCGAGACCCGGAGCGAGCCCCGCAGCGCCCGGCGCCAGAGCTGCAGGCACGGGGCCGCCGAGCCCAGCGCCGAGGGGCACAGCAGGAACCCCACTGCGGGACACATGGGGGGCAACGGGGATCAGTGGGGCGGGACCCATAGGGGGCAATGGGGATCAGTGGGGCGGGAGCCAGAGAGGGCAATGGGGAATCAATGGGGCGGGACCCAGAGAGGGCAATGGGGATCAATGGGGCGGGACCCAGAGAGGGCAATGGGGATCAATGGGGCGGGACCCAGAGAGGGCAATGGGGAATCAATGGGGCGGGACCCATAGAGGGCAATGGGGATCAATGGGGCGGGACCCATAGAGGGCAATGGGGAATCAGTGGGGCGGGACCCATGGGGGGCAATGGGGATCAATGGGGCGGGACCCAGAGAGGGCAATGGGGAATCAGTGGGGCGGGAGCCATAGAGGGCAATGGGGAATCAATGGGGCGGGAGCCATAGGGGGCAATGGGGAATCAATGGGGCGGGAGCCATAGAGGGCAATGGGGAATCAGTGGGGCGGGAGCCATAGGGGGCAATGGGGAATCAATGGGGCGGGACCCATAGAGGGCAATGGGGAATCAATGGGGCGGGACCCACAGAGGGCAATGGGGATCAGTGGGGCGGGACCCATAGAGGGCAATGGGGATCAGTGGGGCGGGAGCCATAGAGGGCAATGGGGATCAATGGGGCGGGACCCAGAGAGGGCAATGGGGAATCAGTGGGGCGGGACCCATGGGGGGCAATGGGGATCAGTGGGGCGGGACCCATAGAGGCAATGGGGAATCAGTGGGGCGGGACCCATAGAGGCAATGGGGATCAGTGGGGCGGGACCCAGAGAGGGCAATGGGGAATCAGTGGGGCGGGACCCATAGGGGGCATTGGGGAATCTGTGGGGCGGGACCCATTGGGGAAGGGAATCAATGGGGCGGGACCCATAGAGGGCAATGGGGAATCAATGGGGCGGGACCCAGAGAGGGCAATGGGGAATCAATGGGGCGGGACCCAGAGAGGGCAACGGGGAATCAATGGGGCGGGACCCATAGGGGGCAATGGGGAATCAATGGGGCGGGACCCATAGGGGGCAATGGGGAATCAGTGGGGCGGGACCCATAGAGGGCAATGGGGATCAGTGGGGCGGGACCCAGAGAGGGCAATGGGGATCAGTGGGGCGGGACCCACAGAGGGCAATGGGGAATCAATGGGGCGGGACCCTGAGCGGGCAATGGGGATCAGTGGGGCGGGACCCATAGAGGGCAATGGGGAATCAGTGGGGCGGGACCCATAGAGGGCAATGGGGAATCAATGGGGCGGGACCCATAGAGGGCAATGGGGATCAGTGGGGCGGGACCCAGAGAGGGCAATGGGGAATCAGTGGGGCGGGACCCACAGAGGGCAATGGGGATCAGTGGGGCGGGACCCAGAGAGGGCAATGGGGAATCAGTGGGGCGGGACCCAGAGAGGGCAATGGGGAATCAATGGGGCGGGACCCATAGAGGGCAATGGGGATCAGTGGGGCGGGACCCAGAGAGGGCAATGGGGAATCAGTGGGGCGGGACCCATAGAGGGCAATGGGGAATCAGTGGGGCGGGACCCATAGAGGGCAATGGGGAATCAATGGGGCGGGACCCAGAGAGGGCAATGGGGAATCAATGGGGCGGGACCCATAGAGAGGCAATGGGGAATCAATGGGGCGGGACCCAT
>NW_026640405.1:0-590 GCF_028554395.1 Pezoporus wallicus | reverse complement strand
TGAGATGGCGCCACGGTATCTTGCTGAGATAGCGCCACGGTATCTTGCTGAGATAGCGCAACGGTAATGCTTGGGCAAGCTGGGACAAGCCGGGACATGTCGAGGCATGTTGAAGCAGGAGGCGGTCACGGTTGCTTGGGAGGCCCCTGCGTCAGCACGGGCTGACCAATGATTTTGCTGTATCCTAGCAGGAAATGTATCTAACACTGCAGGCTATAAAAGGGGTTGTATCTTGCAAAATAAATGAGACTTGCTGACCATGAGAGCATGAGGCTTGTCTCCCGCGACTCCAACAGGTAACCCCGCAGCAGAAGCCCAGCACTAGCTTTCCCTGCTCCTGGACAGATGATTCTGTGCTGTGTTGCTGCGCATTCTGATTCCAATGCTTTTCCTGTGTGAAAGTGAGCAGTGAAAGCAACGATGGAGGCACCAATGTAAAGGGGATTGTGTGCTGAACAGGTCCAGCACCAGCTTTCAATCCTGGCTCTTCTGCTGTGGGAGCAGAGCCCAAACGTTCGTGCTGTGCTCACTGTGCTGCTGGGCAGCTGAGAGACACCACCTGAGAATTTGGATTCAAATGACTTTTAGGT
>NW_026640404.1:0-580 GCF_028554395.1 Pezoporus wallicus | reverse complement strand
CCATTGCCACCCGTTACCCCCATTCCCAACTCACTTCCCACTGCTCCGCACTGGATCCAAAGATGGGGCTGGGGATGCCCCGGTCCCGCCGCACATCCGGTTGCGGCTCCCATTGAGGCTCCAGGGGCCGCCGGTTCGAGCCCCGAGCTCCCGGGTTCGAGCCCCGGTGCCCCCGGAGCAGTGGCGAGAGCCGGGGGGGGGAAGCAGCACCGGGGCCCGGTGCAACAGCGCCCCCAAGCGGGCGGCCAGGACCCGCGCTATGGGGTGTTGGGGGGTGGGCACTGGGACCCCCAAGTTATGGGGCCCCCCCTTTGTGCCCCCCAAGTCATGAGGCGGGGTCTGGGGATCCTTGTTTGTGCCCTCCCCCAAGTTATGGGGCAACCCCTTTGTGGCCCCCAAGGTTATGGGGCGGGGTCTGGGTCCCCCCTATGGAGCCGTCCAAGTTATGGGGCACCCCCTCTGTGCCCCCCTCAAAGTTATGGGGCGGCTTCATGGGAACAGCCGGGGGAAGGGGGGGGATGGGGAGGAATTGGGGGAAATGAGAATGGAAAATGGGGGGAAAGGAGTGGAAATGGGGAGG
>NW_026640403.1:0-5760 GCF_028554395.1 Pezoporus wallicus | reverse complement strand
GGGTTCTTATGGGGGGGCACCCATAGATAGGGGTCCTTATGGGGGGGGTCACCCATAGGTATGGGTCCCTATAGGGGGGGCACCCATAGATATGGGTCCCTATAGGGGGGGCACCCATAGATAGGGGTCCTTATGGTGGGGGCACCCATAGATATGGGTCATTGTAGGGGGGGCACCCATAGGCATGGGTCCCTGTGGGGGGGCACCCATAGATAGGGGTCCCTATGAGGGCCATCCATAGGTATGGGTTCTTATGGGGGGGCACCCATAGATAGGGGTCATTGTAGGTGGGGCACCCATAGGCATGGGTCCCTGTGGGGGGGCATCCATAGGTATGGGTTCTTATGGGGGGGCACCCATAGATAGGGGTCCTTATGGGGGAGGCACCCATAGATATGGGTCCCTCTAAGGGGCATCCATAGGTATGGGTTCTTATGGGGGGGCACCCATAGATAGGGGTCATTGTAGGGGGGGCACCAATAGATAGGGGCCATTGTAGGGGGGACACCCATAGATGGGGGTCATTGTAGGGGGGGCACCCATAGGTATGAGTCCTTATGGGGGGGCACCCATAGGTATGGGCCCTTATCGGGGGAGCACCCATAGATATAGGTCCTTATAGGGGGGCACCCATACGTATGGGTCCTTATGGGGGGGCACCCATAGATAGGGGTCCTTATAGGGGGGCACCCATAGACATGGGTCCTTATGGGGGGGCACCCATAGATATGGGTTCTTACAGGGTGACACCCATCGACATGGGTCCCCATGGGGGGGGCACCCATAGGCGTGGGTCCCTGTATAGGGGGAGCAGCCATTGACCTGGGTCCTTATAGTGGGGGCACCCATAGACCTGGGTCCTTATAGGGCAGTCATGCATAGACCTCAGTCCTTATAGTGGGGGCACCCATAGACATGGGTCCTCTATAGTAGGAGCACCCATAGACCTGTGTCCCTATAGCGGGGCACCCGTAAACATGGGTCCCTGTAGCTGGGGCACCCATAGACATGGATCCCTATAGTGGGGGCACCCATAGACCTGGGTTCCTATGGTGGGGGCACCCATAGACATGGGTTCTTATAGGGGGGGCACCCATAGACATGGGTCCTTATAGTGGGGGCACCCATAGACATGGGTCCTCTATGGTAGGAGCACCCATAGACCTGGGTCCCTATAGCGGGGGCACCCGTAAACATGGGTCCCTATAGCTGGGGCACCCATAGACATGGGTTCTTGTGGGGGGGGCACCCATAGACATGGGTCCCTATAGTGGGGGCACCCATAGACCTGGGTTCCTATGGTGGGGGCACCCATAGACATGCGTTCTTATAGGGGGGGCACCCATAGACATGGGTCCCTATAGCGGGGGCACCTATAGACATGGGTCCTTATAGCGAGGGCACCCATAGATATGGGTTCCTGAAGTGAGGGCACCCATAGACCTGGGTCCCTGTAGCAGGGGCACCCATAGACATGGGTCCCTATCATGGGGTGCACCCATAGACATGGATCCTTATAGGGGGGGCACCCATAGACATGGATCCTTATAGGGGGGCACCCATAGATATGGGTTCCTAAAGTGGGGGCACCCATAGACCTGGGTCCCTATGAGGGGGGCACCCATAGACCTGGATCCTTATGGGGGGGCAACCATAGATCTATGAGGGGGGCACCTATAGACTTGGGTCATTATAGGGGGGCCGCCCATAGACCTGGGTCCCTATCGTGGGGTGCACCCAAAGCCTTGGATACCCCATGAGGGGTGTCCAGCCACTCAGCTCCTTGGGGAGAGGCTCTATGGGTCCCATGCAAGCGGCTCTATGGCCACCGCTCCTATGGGTGCTGAGGTGGGGGGGACGGGGACAGACGACACCTATGGGTGCTTCACCCATGGGTGCCCCCCCCCTTCCCAGTTCTTCCGGGTGCTGAACGGGTACAAGATCGAGCACAAGCTGCTGCTGACGGGGACCCCACTGCAGAACAACCTGGAGGAGCTCTTCCACCTCCTCAACTTCCTCACGCCCGAGCGCTTCAAGTATGGGTGCCCATGGGTGCCCATGGGTCCCTATGGGTCCTTTCTCCTCCTGCACCCATCCCTGTCCATCCCCATTTGCCGTCACTCGTGGCCCTGCTGCCCCTGGGTCCCCTTTCCCTCTTCCATTGGCCCCCTCTTGGCCCTATGGGTGCCCATCCTGTGGGTGCCTGTGGGTGCCTATGGGTCCCTTCTCCTCCTGCACCCATCCCTGTCCATCCTCATTCGCTGTCACTCGTGGCCCTGCTGCTCCTGGGTCCCCTTTTCCCTCTTCCATCACATTCCCCTCGTGGCGCTGTGGGTGCCCATGGGTGCCTTTGGGTCCCTATGGGTCCCTTCTCCTCCTGCACCCATTCCTATCCATCCCCATTTGCCGTCACTCGTGGCCCTGCTGCCCCTGGGTCCCCTTTTCCCTCTTCCATCAGAGTCCCCTCTTGGCCCTGTGGGTGCCTGGGTGCCTATGGGTGCCTATGGGTCCCCATGGGTCCCTATGGGTCCTTTCTCCTCCTGCACCCATCCCTGTCCATCCCCATTTGCCGTCACTCGTGGCCCTGCTGCCCCTGGGTCCCCTGTTCCCTCTTCCATTGGCGTCCCCTCTTGGCCCTATGGGTGCCCATGGGTGCCTGTGGGTGCCTGTGGGTGCCTATGGGTCCCTTCTCCTCCTGCACCCATCCCTGTCCATCCTCATTCGCTGTCACTCGTGGCCCTGCTGCTCCTGGGTCCCCTTTTCCCTCTTCCATCAGAGTCCCCTCTTGGCCCTGTGGGTGCCCATGGGTGCCTATGGGTGCCTATGGGTCCCTATGGGTCCCTTCTCCTCCTGCACCCATTCCTATCCATCCCCATTTGCCGTCACTCGAGGCCCTGCTGCCCCTGGGTCCCCTTTTCCCTCTTCCATTGGCGTCCCCTCTTGGCCCTATGGGTGCCCATGGGTGCCCATGGGTGCCTGTGGGTGCCTATGGGTCCCTTCTCCTCCTGCACCCATCCCTATCCATCCCCATTCGCTGTCACCCGTGGCCCTGCTGCTCCTGGGTCCCCTTTTCCCTCTTCCATCGGCGTCCCCTCTTGGCCCTATGGGTGCCCCTCTCCTTCTATGGGGTCCCTATGGGTCCTCTGGGGGCCCCTCTCCTTCTATGGGGTCCCCGTGGGTCCCTTCTCCTTCTATGGGGTCCCAATGTCCCCTGGGGTCCTCTCTCCTTCTATGGGGTGCCCATGGGTCCTTCCTCCTTCTATGGGGTCCCTATGGGTACCTTCACCTTCTATGGTGTGCCTGTGTCCCCATGGATCCCTTGTCCTTCTATGGGGTGCCCATGGGTCCCTTCTCCTTCTGTGGGGTCCCTATGGGTCCCTTCTCCTCCTATGGGGTTTCTGTATCCCCATGGGTCCTCTGAGGTCCCTTCTCCTTCTATGGGGTGCCTGTGTCCCCATGGGTCCCCTGTCCTTCTGTGGGGTCCCCATGGGTCCCTTCTCCTTCTATGGGGTCCCTATGGGTCCCTCCCCTTCTATGGGGTCCCTGTGGGTCCCTTCTCCTTCTATGGGGTCTCTGTGTCCCCATGGGTCCCCTGGGGTCCCCTCTCCTCCTATGGAGGCCCCATGTCCCAGTCACCCCCATCCCCATGTCCCCATCCCCACATCTCATCCATCTCCATCCCTATTGCCCCACACGCCATAGCACCCCGTTCTCACCCCGTAGCCCCCATTCTCACCCCATAGCGCCCCGTTCTCACCCCATAGCACCCTATTCTCACCCATAGCACCCCGTTCTCACCCCACCCCATAGCACCCTATTCTCACCCATAGCACCCCGTTCTCACCCCATAGCACCCCATAGCACCCTTCTCACCCATAGCGCCCCGTTCTCACCCCATAGCACCCCATTCTCACCCCATAGCGCCCCATTCTCACCCCATAGCACCCTATTCTCACCCATAGTGCCCCGTTCTCACCCCCTAGCACCCCATTCTCACCCCATAGCACCCCGTTCTCACCCCATAGGCCCCTATTCTCACCCATAGCACCCCCTTCTCACCCCACAGCGCCCCATTCTCACCCCATAACCCCTTATTCTCACCGCATAGCACCCTATACTCACCCCACAGCACCCCATTCTCACCCCACAGCGCCCCATTCTCACCCCATAACCCCCTATTCTCACCCCATAACCCCTTATTCTCACCCCATAGCACCCCATACTCACCCCACAGCACCCCATTCTCACCCCACAGCGCCCCGTTCTCACCCCATAGCTCCCCATTCTCACCCCATAGCGCCCCATTCTCACCCCATAGCATCCTATTCTCACCCATAGCGCCCCATTCTCACCCCATAGCACCCCATTCTCACCCCATAGCACCCCGTTCTCACCCCATAGGCCCCTATTCTCACCCATAGCACCCCTTTCTCACCCCACAGCACCCCATTCTCACCCCATAACCCCTTATTCTCACCACATAGCACCCTATACTCACCCCACAGCGCCCCATTCTCACCCCACAGCGCCCCAGTCTCACCCCATAACCCCTATTCTCACCCCATAGCCCCTTATTCTCACCCCATAGCACCCCATACTCACCCCACAGCACCCCATTCTCACCCCACAGCGCCCCATTCTCACCCCCTAACCCCCTATTCTCACCCCATAACCCCCTATTCTCACACCATAGCACCCCATTCTCACCCCATAGCACCCCGTTCTCACCCCATAGGCCCCTATTCTCACCCATAGCACCCCTTTCTCACCCCACAGCACCCCATTCTCACCCCATACCACCTTATTCTCACCACATAGCACCCTATACTCACCCCACAGCGCCCCATTCTCTCCCCACAGCGCCCCATTCTCACCCCATAACCCCCTATTCTCACCCCATAACCCCTTATTCTCACCCCATAGCACCCCATACTCACCCCACAGCACCCCATTCTCACCCCACAGTGCCCCATTCTCACCCCATAACCCCCTATTCTCACCCCATAACCCCCTATTCTCACCCCATAGCACCCCATTCTCACCCCATAGCACCCCATTCTCACCCCATAGCACCCATTCTCACCCCACAGCCCCCCATTCTCACCCATAGCCCCCCATTCTCACCCCATAGCGCCTGTTCTCACCCCATAGCGCCCTCTTGTCCCCCCTGCAGCAACCTGGAGGGCTTCCCTGGAAAGAGTTTGCTGACATCTCCAAGGAGGACCAGATCAAGAAGCTCCACGACCTGCTGGCTCCCACATGCTGCGGCGCCTCAAGGCTGATGTCTTCAAGAACATGGAACCCATAGCACCCATAGGTACCCATCAGAACCCATAGACACCCATAGCAGCCATAGGTACCCATCAGAACCCATAGACACCCATAGCACCCATAGGTACCCATCAGAGCCCATAGCACCCATAGGTACCCATCAGACCCCATAGACACCCATAGACACCCATAGCAGCCATAGGTACCCATCAGAGCCCATAGCACCCATAGGTACCCATCAGAACACATAGCGCCCATAGGTACCTATCTGAACCCATAGACATCCATAGCACCCATAGGTACCCATCAGAACCCATAGATACCCATAGCAGCCATAGGTACCCATCAGAACACGTAGCACCTGTAGGTACCCATAGGATACCAATAGCATCAGAACACACACCCATAGGTACCTATCTGAACCCATAGACATCCATAGCACCCATAGGTACCCATCAGAACCCATAGATACCCATAGCAGCCATAGGT
>NW_026640402.1:0-5763 GCF_028554395.1 Pezoporus wallicus | reverse complement strand
TTTTTCCTGATTTTCCCCATTTTTACCCATTTCCATGCTAATTTTGCCCATTTTTCCCCATTTTCTCCCGGTTTTTAACCATCTTTGCCCATTTCCACCCTTTTTTAACCCATTTTTTCCCCTTCCTCCTAATTTCTCCCCATTTTTGCCCATTTTCCCCCATTTTTTGACCCTTTTCCCCTGATTTTGACCATTTTCCTTTATTTTTCACTCATTTTTCACCGTTTTCCAGCCGTTTCTCCCCATTTTTCTCCCTCATCCCAGCAGCCACATTTTGCCCATTTTCCCCCTTTTTGTACCCATTTTCTCCTCTTTTTCCCCCACTTCATCCCATTTTTCCACATTTTTGTCATTTTTTCCCCATTTTTTCCCCATTTTCCCGTTTTCTCCCCATTTTTTCCTGTTTCTTCCCCATTTTCCCTGATTTTTCCATTTTCAACCCCATCTTTTCCCTTTTTCCTGATTTCCCCCATTTTTACCCCTTTCCTCCCCATTTCCATGCTATTTTTGCCCATTTTCCCCATTTTTAACCATTTTTGCCCATTTCCACCCCTTTTTAACCTGTTTTTCCCCCTTCATCCTAATTTCTCCCCAATTTTGCCCCATTTTCTTTCGTTTTGGGCCATTTTTCCCCATTCCCCCCATTTTCCGCAGGACACCCCTTAATGTTCTTTTTCTCATTTTTTCCCCGTTTTTTCCCATTTTCCCCATTTCCCCCCATTTTCCCCCATTTCCCTACCCATTTTTGCCCATTTTCACCCTTTTTTGCCCCATTTCAGGTCCCTTCTTCCTCCTCTCCCTGCAGACCACCACGTACCCTTCTTTTCCCTATTTTCCCCATTTTTTCCCCATTTTTTCACTGTCTCTCACAATTTTCCCCCATTTTCCCCATTTCCACCCCGTTTTCCCCCATTTCCCCACCCATTTTTACCCATTTTTCACCCTTTTTGGCCCCATTTTGAGTCACTTCTTCCTGCTCTCCCTGCAGCCCACCACGTACCCTTCTTTTTCCCATTTTTTTTCCCATTTCTCCCCATTTTTTCACCGTTTTTCCTCACTTTTCACCTTTTTTCACCATTTTTTTCCCCATTTTCCCACATTTTTTCCCTATTTCCCCCATTTCCCCACCTGTTTTTGCCCATTTTCGCCCCATTTCAGGTCCCTTCTTCCTGCTCTCCCTGCAGGCCACCACGTACCCTTTTTTTCCCCATTTTTCCCCCGTTTTTCCACATTTTTCACCGTTTTTCCTCACTTTTCACCTTTTTTCCCCATTTTTCACCGTTTTTCCTCACTTTTCACCTTTTTTCCCCATTTTTCACCGTTTTTCCTCACTTTTCACCTTTTTTCCCCATTTTTCACCGTTTTTCCTCACTTTTCACCTTTTTTCCCCATTTTTCACCGTTTTTCCTCACTTTTCACCTTTTTCCCCCATTTTTTCACCGTTTTTCCCCATTTCCACCCCATTTTCACCCCGTTCCGGGTCACTTCTTCCTGCTCTCCCTGCAGGCCACCACGTACCCTTCTTTTCCCTATTTTCCTCATTTTTACACCTTTTTTCCCGTTTTTCCCCATTTTTCCTCACTTTTCACCTTTTTTCCCCATTTTTTCACCGTTTTCCCCCATTTTTCCCCCATTTCCACCCCATTTTCGCCCCGTTCCGGGTCACTTCTTCCTGCTCTCCCTGCAGGCCACCACGTACCCTTCTTTTCCCTACTTTCCTCATTTTTACACCATTTTCCCCGTTTTTCCCCATTTTTTCACCGTTTTTCCTCACTTTTCACCTTTTTCCCCCATTTTTTCACCGTTTTTCCCCATTTTTTCCCCATTTCCACCCCATTTTCACCCCGTTCCGGGTCACTTCTTCCTGCTCTCCCTGCAGGCCACCACGTACCCTTCTTATCCCCATTTTTCCCTGTTTTTCCCCATTTTTTCCCTGTTTTTCCCCATTTTTTCCGCGTTTTTCCTAATTTTTCACCTTTTTTCCCCATTTTTTCTCTATTTCCCCCATTTCCACCCCGTTTTTGCCCATTTTCGCCCTTTTTTGCCCCATTTTGGGTCACTTCTTCCTGCTCTCCCTGCAGCCCACCACGTACCCTTCTTTTTCCCATCTTTTTTCCCCATTTTCCCTCATTTTTTCACCGTTTTTCCCCATTTTTCACAGTTTTTCCCCGTTTTTTTCTATTTTCCCCATTTCCACCCTATTTCCCCACCCATTTTTGCCCCATTTCAGGTCCTTCCTGCTCTCCCTGCAGGCCACCACGTACCCTTCTTTTCCCTATTTTCCTCATTTTTACACCATTTTTCCCCTGTTTTTCCCCATTTTTCCTCATTTTTTCACCGTTTTCCCCCATTTTCACCCCATTTTCACCCCGTTCCGGGTCACTTCTTCCTGCTCTCCCTGCAGGCCACCACGTACCCTTCTTTTCCCTATTTTTCCTCATTTTTACACCATTTTTCCCCTGTTTTTCCCCATTTTTTCACCGTTTTTCCTCACTTTTCACCTTTTTCCCCCATTTTTCCCCCGTTTTTCCTCATTTTTTCACCGTTTTCCCCCATTTCCACCCCATTTTCACCCCGTTCCGGGTCACTTCTTCCTGCTCTCCCTGCAGGCCACCACGTACCGTTCTTTTCCCTATTTTCCTCATTTTTACACCATTTTTCCCGTTTTTCCCCATTTTTTCACCGTTTTTCCTCACTTTTCACCTTTTTTCCCCATTTTTTCACCGTTTTCCCCCATTTTTCCCCCATTTCCACCCCATTTTCGCCCCATTCCGGGTCACTTCTTCCTGCTCTCCCTGCAGGCCACCACGTAGCGCTGCGCCACGTTGAGGGGGGGCGAGTACCCGTCGGCGTACGAGGTGTCCTCAAACAGCACCGAGTAATCGTCCTGCGGCTGGGGGAGGGCAAGGAAAACGTCACTTCCGGGTCACTTCCCGGAAGTCCCAGCTCACTTCCGGCTCGAATTAACCTGCTTCCGGGTCACTTCCCGGAAGTAACGCCCTATTTCCGGTCCCTTCTGCAAGTCCCAGCCCACTTCCGGGTCACTTCCCGGAAGTCTTGCCCCATTTCCGGTCCCTTCTGCAAGTCCCAGCCCACTTCCGGGTCACTTCCCGGAAGTCTTGCCCCATTTCCGGTCCCTTCTGCAAGTCCTAGCTCACTTTGGGGTCACTTCCCGGAAGTAACGCCCCATTTCCGGCCCCTTTTGCAAGTCCTAGCCCACTTCCGGGTCACTTCCCGGAAGAATTAACTCGCTTCCGGGTCACTTCCAGGAAGTAATGTCCCATTTCCGGTCCCTTCTGCAAGTCCCAGACCACTTTCGGGTCACTTCCCGGAAGTAAAGTCCAATTTCCGATCCCTTTTGCACGTCCTAGCCCACTTCCGGGAAGTAAAGTCCAATTTCCGATCCCTTCTGCAAGTCCCAGCCCACTTCCGGTTCACTTCCCGGAAGTCCCACCCCCTTTTCGGGTCACTTCCCGGAAGTACCGGCACATTTCCGGGTCACTTTTGGCAGTCCCAGCCCATTTCCGGTCGCTTCCCGGAAGGGCCCCTTGTTTTCGGGAAGCGCCAGGCCATTTCCGGGTCAGTTCCCGGAAGTTCCCGCCCATTCCCGGAAGTGCCACCCCCTTTCCGGGTCACTTCCCGGAAGTCACAGCCCATTTCCAGTCACTTCCGGGTCACTTCCCCAGCCCCATTGCTCCCCATTGATTCCCATTCAAACCCAGCCCCATTGATCCCTATTCCCAAACCCAGCCCCATTGATCCCCACTCAATCCCATTGACTTCCATTGCTCCCCATTGCTTCCCATTGACCCCCATTGAACCCCACTCAATCCCATTGACCCCATTGATCCCCACTCAATCCCATTGACCCCCATTACTCCCCATTCAATCCCATTGACTTCCATTGCTCCCCATTGAACCCCACTCAATCCCATTGACCCCATTGATCCCCACTCAATCCCATTGACCCCCATTACTCCCCATTCAATCCCATTGACTTCCATTGCTCCCCATTGCTCCCCACTCAATCCCATTGACCCCCATTGCTCCCCATTCAATCCCATTGACTTCCATTGCTCCCCATTGAACCCCACTCAATCCCATTGACCCCCATTGAACCCCACTCAATCCCATTGACCCCCATTGATCCCCATTCAATCCCATTGACCCCCATTACTCCCCATTCAATCCCATTGACTTCCATTGCTCCCCATTGACCCCCATTGATCCCCATTCAATCCCATTAATCCCCATTGACCCCCATTGCTCCCCACTCAATCCCATTGAATCCCATTGCTCCCCATTGATACCCGTTCAATCCCATTGACTTCCATTGCTCCCCATTGACCCCCATTGATCCCCATTCAATCCCATTGATCCCCATTGACCCCCATTGCTCCCCACTCAATCCCATTGACTTCCATTGCTCCCCATTGAACCCCACTCAATCCCATTGATCCCCATTGACCCCCATTGCTCCCCACTCAATCCCATTGACTTCCATTGCTCCCCATTGATCCCCATTCAATCCCATTGACTTCCATTGCTCCCCATTGAACCCCACTCAATCCCATTGACTTCCATTGCTCCCCATTGAACCCCACTCAATCCCATTGATCCCCATTGACCCCCATTGCTCCCCATTCAATCCCATTGACTTCCATTGCTCCCCATTGATCCCCATTCAATCCCATTGACTTCCATTGCTCCCCATTGAACCCCACTCAATCCCATTGACTTCCATTGCTCCCCATTGAACCCCACTCAATCCCATTGATCCCCATTGACCCCCATTGCTCCCCACTCAATCCCATTGACTTCCATTGCTCCCCATTGATCCCCACTTAATCCCATTGACTTCCATTGCTCCCCATTGATCCCCGTTCAATCCCATTGACTTCCATTGCTCCCCATTGACCCCCATTGCTCCCCATTCAATCCCATTGATCCCCATTGACCCCCATTGCACCCCACTCAATCCCATTGACTTCCATTGCTCCCCATTGATCCCCGTTCAATCCCATTGACTTCCATTGCTCCCCATTGACCCCCATTGCTCCCCATTCAATCCCATTGATCCCCATTGACCCCCATTGCTCCCCACTCAATCCCATTGACTTCCATTGCTCCCCATTGATCCCCGTTCAATCCCATTGACTTCCATTGCTCCCCACTCAATCCCATTGAATCCCATTGCTCCCCATTGATCCCCGTTCAATCCCATTGACTTCCATTGCTCCCCACTCAATCCCATTGACCCCCATTGCTCCCCATTGCCCCCGAGGGGTGACCCACACGCTGGGGGGGGGTGTGGATGAGCGCCCTATAGAAGCACGTGGTCTGGGGGAATCCCCCCCATCCCCATCCCCATTGCTCCCCATTGACCCCCATTCAATCCCATTGACTTCCATTGCTCCCCATTGCTCCCCACTCAATCCCATTGACTTCCATTGCTCCCCATTGATCCCCGTTCAATCCCATTGACTTCCATTGATCTCCATCCATCCCCATTGACTTCCATTGCTCCCCACTCAATCCCATTGATCCCCATTGACCCCCATTGCTCCCCATTGCCCCCGAGGGGTGACCCACACGCTGGGGGGGGGTGTGGATGAGCGCCCTATAGAAGCACGTGGTCTGGGGGTACAGGGCCAGCACGAGCTGCTCCCGTTGGAACAGAGCCTCCGGGTCCGTCTCCGGGTTCGTCTTCCACTGCGGCAGCGGGATGATGCGGCGCCGGCTCAGCGTGTGCCGTCTATGGGG
>NW_026640401.1:0-589 GCF_028554395.1 Pezoporus wallicus | reverse complement strand
CCTAACCCTAACCTTACCCTAACCCCTAACCCTAACTCCTAACCCTAACCCTAACCCTAACCCTAACCCTAAGCTTTCACCAGCTTTCCCTCCTGGCTCTTCGATTGTGGGAGCAGACGGCAACTGTTCGTGCTCTACTCACTGTGCAGCTGGGCAGCCGAGAGCAAGCTCCGAAGAGGGTGCATTCAAATGGACCTTTAGGTATGAAAGCGAGGAGCGACAGCAATGATGGTGACACCGTTGCAAAGCTGACTGTGTGCTGAAGATGCCCAGCACATGCTTTCCCTCCTGGCTCTTCGGATCTGGGAGCAGAAGCCAGACGTTCGTGCACTAATCGTTCTGCCCCTGGGCAGCCGAGAACAAGCTTCGGAGAGGTTGCACTCAAATGGACTTTTAAGTATGAAAGCGAGGAGCGACAGCAATGATGGTGACACCGTTGCAAAGCTGACTGTGTGCTGAAGATGCCCAGCACATGCTTTCCCTCCGGGCTCTTCGGCTCTGGGAGCAGAGGCCAGACGTTCGTGCTCTAATTGCTGTGCTACTTGGCAGCTCAGAGCAAGCTCCGTAGAGGTTGCATTCTAGTGGACTT
>NW_026640400.1:0-5821 GCF_028554395.1 Pezoporus wallicus | reverse complement strand
CCATAGCCCCATCACCACCCCCCTGCCCCATAACCCCCTCTCTGCCCCACCCCCTCCCTGCCCCATAGCCCCTCTGCCCCACAGCCCCATGCCCCATAGCCCCTCCTGCCCCATAGCCCCATCACCACCCCTTCCTGCCCCATAACCCCCTCTGCCCCCAACCCCTCCCTGCCCCATAGCCCCATCACCACCCCTCCCTGCCCCATAACCCCCCTCTGCCCCACAACCCCCTCCCTGCCCCATAGCCCCTCTGCCCCACAGCCCCATCACCACCCCTTCCTGCCCCATAGCCCCCTCCCTGCCCCATAGCCCCATAACCACCCCTTCCTGCCCCATAGCCCCTCTCTGCCCCATAACCACCCCCTCCCTGCCCCATAGATCCCAGTGCCCCATAGCCCCATAACCACCCCAATCTGCCCCACAACCTCCCCTTCCTGCCCCCTAACCACCCCTCCGTGCCCCATAACCCCCCTCTGCCCCACAACCCCCTCCCTGCCCCATAGCCTCTCTGCCCCACAGCCCCATCACCACCCCACTCTGCCCCATAGCCCCCTCCCTGCCCCATAGCCCCATCACCACCCCTCCCTGCCCCATAACCCCCCTCCCTGCCCCATAACCCCCCTCTGCCCCATAACCCCCCTCTGCCCCATAACCACCCCCTCCCTGCCCCATAGATCCCAGTGCCCCATAGCCCCATAACCCCCCCTCCCTGCCCCATAACCCCCTTCTGCCCCACAACCCCCTCCCTGCCCCACATTCCCCCCGCCCCATTTCCTGCCCCCCAAGTGCCTCACCCTCGGCCAGCTTGGCCATGAGCTGGAGCCTCCCGCTGGGCCCCAGCAGCTCGGGCTCGTCGGGGCCCTCGGGGGGCAGAGGCAGGGGCAGGGGGAGGCCGAGCTCGGGGCCCTCGTGGACCTGCCCCACACGCATGGGGCGCCCGGCCAGCTCGAAGCCGTTGAGCTGCTCTAGGGCCCGGCGCGCGCATTCCGCCTCCGAGAACTGCAGTGGGGCAAGGGGGGGTCAATGGGGCTCAATGGGAGTCAATGGGGCGCAATGGGAGTCAATGGGGCGCAATGGGGCGCAATGGGGGTCAATGGGGGTCAATGGGGGTCAATGGGAGTCAATGGGAGTCAATGGGGGTCAATGGGGGGTAATGGGAGTCAATGGGGGTCAATGGGAGTCAATGGGGCTCAATGGGAGTCAATGGGTGTCAACTGGAGTCAATGGGGGTCAATGGGTCAATGGGGCTCAATGGGGCTCAATGGGAGTCAATGGGGCTCAATGGGGCTCAATGGGAGTCAATGGGGGTCAACTGGAGTCAACGGGGCTCAATGGGGGTCAATGGGAGTCAATGGGGGTCAATGGGGGTCAATGGGAGTCAATGGGGGTCAATGGGAGTCAATGGGAGTCAATGGGGGTCAATGGGAGTCAATGGGGGTCAATGGGAGTCAATGGGGGTCAATGGGAGTCAATGGGAGTCAATGGGGGTCAATGGGAGTCAATGGGAGTCAATGGGGGTCAATGGGGGTCAATGGGAGTCAATGGGGGTCAATGGGGCGCCCGGCCAGCTCGAAGCCGTTGAGCTGCTCTAGGGCCCGGCGCGCGCATTCCGCCTCCGAGAACTGCAGTGGGGCAAGGGGGGGTCAATGGGGCTCAATGGGAGTCAATGGGGGTCAATGGGAGTCAATGGGGGTCAATGGGGGTCAATGGGGGTCAATGGGGGTCAATGGGAGTCAATGGGGGTCAATGGGAGTCAATGGGAGTCAATGGGGGTCAATGGGAGTCAATGGGAGTCAATGGGGCTCAATTGGAGTCAATGGGGGTCAACTGGAGTCAATGGGGGTCAATGGGAGTCAATGGGGCTCAATGGGGCTCAATGGGAGTCAATGGGGGTCAACTGGAGTCAACGGGGCTCAATGGGGGTCAATGGGAGTCAATGGGGGTCAATGGGATCAATGGGGGTCAATGGGAGTCAATGGGAGTCAATGGGAGTCAATGGCAGTCAATGGGAGTCAATGGGGGTCAATGGGAGTCAATGGGAGTCAATGGGGGTCAATGGGAGTCAATGGGAGTCAATGGGGGTCAACGGGAGTCAATGGGAGTCAATGGGGGTCAATGGGGGTCAATGGGAGTCAATGGGGGTCAATGGGGCGCCCGGCCAGCTCGAAGCCGTTGAGCTGCTCTAGGGCCCGGCGCGCGCATTCCGCCTCCGAGAACTGCAGTGGGGCAAGGGGGGGTCAATGGGGCTCAATGGGGCGCAATGGGGGTCAATGGGGCGCAATGGGGGTCAATGGGGCTCAATGGGGCGCAATGGGGGTCAATGGGGGTCAATGGGGGTCAATGGGAGTCAATGGGGGTCAATGGGATCAATGGGAGTCAATGGGGGTCAATGGGGGTCAATGGGAGTCAATGGGGGTCAATGGGGCTCAATGGGGCGCAATGGGGGTCAATGGGAGTCAATGGGGGTCAATGGGAGTCAATGGGGGTCAATGGGGGTCAATGGGGGTCAATGGGGGTCAATGGGAGTCAATGGGGGTCAATGGGAGTCAATGGGGGGCGATGGGGGTCAATGGGTCTCTATGGGTCTCCATGTGTCTCTATAGGGATCAATGGGTCTCTATGGGGCGCAATGGGTCTCTCTCTATGGGGATCAATGGGTCTCAATGGGTCTCTATGGGGATCAATGGGTCTCAATGGGTCTCTATGGGTCTCTATGGGGCGCAGTGGGGCTCTCACCGTGATGAAGCCGTAGCCCTTGGACTGCCCGGTGTCTGGGTCCCGCATGAGGACGATGCTCTCGATCTGTGGGGCAGGGACCCCCAATGGGCTCCAGCCCCGGCCCCATAGCCCATCCCTAGGGATGCCCCCCTAGGGATCCCCCCCTATGTGTCCCTCTATGGGTCCCGCGATGGGTCGCACTATGGGTCCCTCTATGTGTCCCGCTATGGGTCTCTCTATGGGTCGCGCTATGTGTCCCGCTATGTGTCCCGCTATGGGTCTCTCTATGGGTCGCGCTATGTGTCCCGCTATGTGTCCCGCTATGGGTCTCTCTATGGGTCGCGCTATGTGTCCCGCTATGGGTCTCTCTATGGGTCGCGCTATGGGTCTCTCTATGGGTTGCGCTATGGTTCCCGCTATGTGTCCCGCTATGGGTCGCGCTATGGGTCTCTCTATGGGTCCCGCTATGGTTCGCGCTATGTGTCCCGCTATGGGTCGCGCTATGGGTCCCGCTATGGGTCCCCGCTATGTGTCCCGCTATGGGTCCCGCTATGGGTCCCGCTATGGGTCCCTCTATGTGTCCCGCTATGGGTCCCGCTATGGGTCCCGCTATGGGTCCCGCTATGGGTCGCGCTATGGGTCCCGCTATGGGTCGCGCTATGGGTCCCGCTATGGGTCGCGCTATGGGTCCCGCTATGGGTCGCGCTATGGGTCCCGCTATGGGTCTCTCTATGTATCCCTCTATGGGTCCCGCTATGGGTCGCGCTATGGGTCGCGCTATGGGTCCCGCCGTGGGTCCCGCTATGGGTCTCTCTATGTGTCCCGCTATGGGTCCCGCTATGGGTCTCTCTATGTGTCCTGCTATGGGTCCCTCTATGTGTCCCGCTATGGGTCCCTCTATGTGTCCCGCTATGGGTCGCGCTATGGGTCCCGCTATGTGTCCCTCTATGGGTCCCTCTATGTGTCCCGCTATGGGTCCCGCTATGGGTCGCGCTATGGGTCTCTCTATGTGTCCCGCTATGGGTCTCTCTATGGGTCCCGCTATGGGTCCCGCTATGGGTCTCTCTATCGGTCCCGCTATGGGTCCCGCTATGGGTCTCTCTATGGGTCTCTCTATGGGTCCCGCTATGGGTCGCGCTATGGGTCGCGCTATGGGTCCCGCTATGGGTCTCTCTATGTGTCCCGCTATGGGTCGCGCTATGTGTCCCGCTATGGGTCGCGCTATGGGTCCCGCTATGGGTCCCGCTATGGGTCCCGCTATGGGTCTCTCTATGGGTCTCTCTATGGGTCTATGGGTCCCGCTATGGGTCTCTCTATGGGTCTCTCTATGGGTCGCGCTATGGGTCCCGCTATGGGTCTCTCTATGGGTCTCTCTATGTGTCCTGCTATGTGTCCCGCTATGGGTCCCGCTATGGGTCCCGCTATGGGTCCCTCTATGTGTCCCGCTATGGGTCCCGCTATGGGTCGCGCTTTGGGTCCCGCTTTGGGTCTCGCTATGGGTCCCGCTATGGGTCCCGCTATGGGTCCCTCTATGGGTCCCGCTATGGGTCCCGCTATGGGTCCCGCTATGGGTCGCGCTATGGGTCTATGGGTCCCGCTATGGGTCCCGCTATGGGTCCCGCTATGGGTCCCGCTATGTGTCCCGCTATGGGTCGCGCTATGGGTCCCGCTATGGGTCGCGCTATGGGTCCCGCTATGGGTCGCGCTATGTGTCCCGCTATGGGTCGCGCTATGGGTCCCGCTATGGGTCGCGCTATGGGTCGCGCTATGGGTCTCTCTATGGGTCCCGCTATGGGTCGCGCTATGGGTCCCGCTATGGGTCGCGCTATGTGTCCCGCTATGGGTCTCGCTATGTGTCCCGCTATGGGTCGCGCTATGGGTCCCGCTATGGGTCGCGCTATGAGTCCCGCTATGGGTCTCTCTATGGGTCTCTTTATGGGTCCCGCTATGTGTCCCGCTATGGGTCCCGCTATGGGTCTCTCTATGGGTCCCGCTATGTGTCCCGCTATGGGTAGCGCTATGGGTCTCTCTATGGGTCTCTTTGTGTGTCCCGCTATGGGTCGCGCTATGGGTCCCGCTATGGGTCTCTCTATGGGTCTCTCTATGGGTCCCGCTATGGGTCGCGCTATGGGTCGCGCTATGGGTCCCGCTATGGGTGTCTCTATGTGTCCCGCTATGGGTCGCGCTATGGGTCGCGCTATGTGTCGCGCTATGGGTCCCGCTATGGGTCCCGCTATGGGTCTCTCTATGGGTCTCTCTATGTGTCCCGCTATGGGTCGCGCTATGGGTCGCGCTATGGGTCGCGCTATGGGTCTCTCTATGGGTCTCTCTATGGGTCTCGCTATGGGTCCCGCTATGGGTCGCGCTATGGGTCTCTCTATGGGTCTCGCTATGGGTCCCGCTATGGGTCCCGCTATGGGTCTCTCTATGGGTCCCGCTATGGGTCCCGCTATGTGTCCCGCTACGGGTCGCGCTATGGGTCCCGCTATGGGTCTCTCTATGTGTCCCGCTATGTGTCCCGCTATGTGTCCCGCTATGGGTCCCGCTATGGGTCCCGCTATGGGTCTCTCTATGGGTCTCTCTATGGGTCCCGCTATGGGTCGCGCTATGGGTCGCGCTATGTGTCCCGCTATGGTCCCGCTATGGGGGTCGCGCTATGGGGTCGCGCTATGGGTCCTCTATGGGTCCCGCTATGGGTCTCGCTATGGGTCGCGGGTCCCTCTATGGGTCCCGCTATGGGTCCCGCTATGGGTCCCGCTATGGGTCGCGCTATGTGTCCCGCTATGGGTCCCGCTATGGGTCCCTCTCCCGCTATGGGTCCCGCTCCCGCTATGGGTCGCGCTATGGGTCCCGCTATGGGTCGCGCTATGGGTCCCGCTATGGGTCCCGCTATGGGTCCCGCTATGGGTCCCGCTATGGGTCGCGCTATGGGTCCCGCTATGGGTCCCGCTATGGGTCCCGCTATGGGTCCCTCTATGGGTCCCGCTATGGGTCGCGCTATGTGTCCCGCTATGTGTCCCGCTATGGGTCCCGCTATGGGTCGCGCTATGGGTCCCGCTATGGGTCCCGCTATGGGTCCCGCTATGGGTCTCGCTATGGGTCG
>NW_026640399.1:0-586 GCF_028554395.1 Pezoporus wallicus | reverse complement strand
TGGAGCTTCCCATTGGATGCGGCCAGAGCCCGGAGCTGGATCCATCGACGGGACTGGAAGGGATGGAGGGGGGGGACACAAGGAAATGAGGGACCCCAAAGCCATGGGAGGGACCCAAATACCCCCCAAGACCCCCAAACACCTTAAATATCGCCCCATATTTCCCCACAAGATCATGGGGACAGTTTTGGGTTGTAGGGGGGAAAACCGGGCTGCAGGATGTATTCGGGGGGTCGTTCAGAGGGTTTTGGGTGCACGGGGGACTCCATAGGGTGGTTTTGGGGTGCAGAGGGGGTGTTCTGGGGTGCAGAGGGGGGTTGTTTTGGGGTGCAGTGGGGGTAGATTTTCGGCGCAGAGGTGTGTTTTGGGGTGCACAGTGGGTGGTTTTGGGGTGCAGAGGTGTTTTTTGGGATGCAGGGGAACGGTTTTGGAGTGCCGTGGGGCTTCTGGGATGCATGGGGGTGGTTTTAGGGTGCAGGGGTTGTGTTTTGGTGTGCAGGGGGAATGGTTTTGGGGTGCGGGGTGGCGTTTTGGGATGCAGGGGGTTGTTTTGAGGTGCAGGGGGGATGGTTTTGGAGTGCAGAGG
>NW_026640398.1:0-584 GCF_028554395.1 Pezoporus wallicus | reverse complement strand
ACAGACACCATGTTCCTTAAGTAACAACATGTCTAATGCCATTCTGTTCTGCAAAGTCATTTTAGTTGTTGCCTGTAATTGCAAATTTAAATCTTTGAATCCTTTCTTTGTTATCCTGGCTAATCTTTTTGTTTGGCCAATCAGGCTGTCAATCATTTCTCTGTTTCGATATGCTGCTACTTGGGCAAATAGGGATTCAAAAGCCCATCCTATTTTAACTCCTGTGGAGGGTTCCTGCCAAGTGTCTTCATCGTCACTGTCGTTGTCATCTATATCTCTTTTTGTTCGAATTTGCAGGGTTTCTAATTTGCCTTTGAATGGTGACCTTTTCCAAATTGGACAAAGAGTTGGTAATCCTAGGGTGATTTCTTTAGCTGGACCTTCCACTGATGGGTGGGTAGTCCAAGTTCCATCACTTGCTGCCCAAACAAAATGTCCTATGCTACGCACCGTAGAATATTTACAGTCTAACCAGGAGTGAAACATCGCTTTTCCTCCAATTCTCAGTCCTCGACATGCGCATCCTGCCATTAAAGCAATTTTAACTGGAGGTATTGTGATTTCTTCGGGGTCAGAGTCACAAT
>NW_026640397.1:0-5766 GCF_028554395.1 Pezoporus wallicus | reverse complement strand
GGTTGGGGGGGGTTATGGGGTGCTATGGGGTGGGTTATGGGGGGGGTTATGGGGTGCTGTGGGGTGGGTTATGGGGTGCTATGGGGTGGGTTATGGGGGGGTTATGGGGTGCTATGGGGGGGTTATGGGGGGGTTATGGGGTGCTATGGGGTGGGTTATGGGGTGCTATGGGGTGGGTTATGGGGGGGGTTATGGGGTGCTATGGGGCAGGGTTATGGGGTGCTGTGGAGTGGGTTATGGGGGGGGTTATGGGGCGCTATGGGGTGTGTGGGGCAGGGTTATGGGGTGCTATGGGGTGGGTTATGGGGCGCATTGGGGTCTATGGGGCAGGGCTATGGGGTGGCGGTGGGGTGGGCTATGGGGTGGCGTATGGGTGCCATTGGGGTCTATGGGGTGGGTTCTGGGCCCTGCCCCACATCTCCGCCCATGTGTGGGGCAGCGAGGCCTGGTTCGAGGCCAACCATGGGGCCGCCCTGGAATGTGTGGGGCTGGCGGCGGCCACGGGCCCCGGGGCCATGAT
The DNA here is from genome assembly GCF_028554395.1 of Pezoporus wallicus. NCBI lineage: Eukaryota > Metazoa > Chordata > Aves > Psittaciformes > Psittacidae > Pezoporus > Pezoporus wallicus. The sequence continues at coordinate 5,246 of NW_026640397.1, read as the reverse complement.
GCAGCTGAAGGTGACGGCCATGATGGACGCCGATCTCTGCGTGAGTTATGGGGCTGCCCCATAGAATCTATGGGGCAGGGGCCACACCCCCCCCCCCAGCCCCATAAGTGAGCCCCACATCTCCCCATAGGCCATCATCCAGCAGCGGATGCAGGAGCCGGGTACCAAAGTGACGCCGGAGTTCATCATTGCGGCCATGGGGGGCAAGGTGGGGCCTGACCCACACGTGTGGGGCTGAGCCCCATAGCTTGCCCCATAGAACCCCATAAGCTGCCCCATGGAGCCCGATGAGCCCCATAACCTGCCCCATAGAACTCAATGTGCCTCACAGCCGGCCCCATAGAGCCCAGTGAGCCCCATAAGCTGCCCCATAGAGCCCCATAAGCTGCCCCATAGAGCCCGATGAGCCCCATAAGCTGCCCCATAGAGCCCGATGAGCCCCCTAACCTGCCCCATAGCGCCCAATGTGCCCATAAGCTGCCCCATAGAACCCAGTGAGCCCCATAACCTCCCCCATAGAACGCAATGAGCCCCATATCCTGCCCCATAGACCCCAGCGTGCCCCATAACATGCCCTATAGATCCCGATGAGGCCCATATCCTGCCCCATAGGCCCCAATGTGCCCCATAAAATGCCCCGTAGATCCCAATGTGACCCATATCCTGCCCCATAGACCCCAGTGAGCCCCCTAACTTGTGGGTCTGCCCCATAGATTGCTCCCTCCCTGCCATTCCTGACCCCGCAGCAGAACCAACACTTTGGGGTCTCCCTGCGGCGCTTGGACAGCGTGGCCCAGGTGAGATGTGGGGCAGCCCCATAGAATCAATGGGTCCCGATGTGGGCCCAGCCCCATAGAATCAATGGGTCTTGATGTCGGTCCAGCCCCATAGAATCAATGGGTCAGCCCCATAGAATCAATGGGTCCGGATGTGGGTCCAGCCCCATAGAATCAATGGGTCAGCCCCATAGAATCAATGGGTCGGGATGTGGGTCCAGCCCCATCGAATCAATGGGTCAGCCCCATCGAATCAATGGGTCAACCCCATAGAATCAATGGGTCGGGATGTGGTTCCAGCCCCATAGAATCAATGGGTCAGCCCCATAGAATCAAAGGGTCTCGATGTGGGTTCAGCCCCATAGAATCAATGGGTCGGGATGTGGTTCCAGCCCTATAGAATCAGGGGGTCAGCCCCATAGAATCAATCGGTCTCGATGTGGTTCCAGCCTCATAAAATCAGTGGGTCCAGCCCCATAGAATCAATGGGTCCCGATGTGGGTCCAGCCCCATAGAATCAATGGGTCTCGATGTGGGGCAGCCCCATCGAATCAATGGGTCAGCCCCATAGAATCAATGGGTCGGGATGTGGGTCCTGCCCCATAGAATCAATGGGTCAGCCCCATAGAATCAATGGGTCCGGATGTGGTTCCAGCCCCATAGAATCAATGGGTCAGCCCCATAGAATCAATGGGTCCCGATGTGGGTCCAGCCCCATAGAATCAATGGGTCGGGATGTGGTTCCAGCCCCATAGAATGAATGGGTCAGCCCCATAGAATCAATGGGTCAACCCCATAGAATCAATGGGTCCGGATGTGGGTCCAGCCCTATAGAATCAATGGGTCAGCCCCATAGAATCAATGGGTCCGGATGTGGGTCCAGCCCCATAGAATCAATGAGGCAGCCCCATAGAATCAATGGGTCGGGATGTGGTTCCAGCCCCATAGAATCAATGGGTCAGCCCCATAGAATCAATGGGTCAACCCCATAGAATCAATGGGTCCGGATGTGGGTCCAGCCCTATAGAATCAATGGGTCAGCCCCATAGAATCAATGGGTCAACCCCATAGAATCAATGGGTCCGGATGTGGGTCCAGCCCTATAGAATCAATGAGGCAGCCCCATAGAATCAATGGGTCCGGATTTGGGTCCAGCCCCATAGAATCAATGCGTCTCGATGTGGTTCCAGCCCCATAGAATCAATGGGTCAGCCCCATAGAATCAATGGGTCAACCCCATAGAATCAATGGGTCCGGATGTGGGTCCAGCCCTATAGAATCAATGGGTCAGCCCCATAGAATCAATGGGTCCGGATGTGGGTCCAGCCCCATAGAATCAATGAGGCAGCCCCATAGAATCAATGGGTCCTGATGTGGGTCCAGCCCCATAGAATCAGTGGGTCAGCCCCATAGAATCAATGGGTCCGGATGTGGTTCCAGCCCCATAGAATCAATGGGTCAGCCCCATAGAATCAATGGGTCCGGATGTGGGTCCAGCCCCATAGAATCAATGGGTCGGGATGTGGTTCCAGCCCCATAGAATGAATGGGTCAACCCCATAGAATCAATGGGTCCTGATGTGGGTCCAGCCCTATAGAATCAGTGGGTCAGCCCCATAGAATCAATCGGTCTCGATGTGGTTCCAGCCTCATAAAATCAGTGGGTCCAGCCCCATAGAATCAATGGGTCCCGATGTGGGTCCAGCCCCATAGAATCAATGAGGCAGCCCCATAGAATCAATGGGTCCTGATGTGGGTCCAGCCCCATAGAATCAGTGGGTCAGCCCCATAGAATCAATGGGTCCGGATGTGGGTCCAGCCCCATAGAATCAATGGGTCAGCCCCATAGAATCAATGGGTCGGGATGTGGGTCCTGCCCCATAGAATCAATGGGTCAGCCCCATAGAATCAATGGGTCCGGATGTGGTTCCAGCCCCATAGAATCAATGGGTCAGCCCCATAGAATCAATGGGTCCGGATGTGGGTCCAGCCCCATAGAATCACTGGGTCGGGAGGTGGTTCCAGCCCCATAGAATGAATGGGTCAACCCCATAGAATCAATGGGTCCTGATGTGGGTCCAGCCCTATAGAATCAGTGGGTCAGCCCCATAGAATCAATCGGTCTCGATGTGGTTCCAGCCTCATAAAATCAGTGGGTCCAGCCCCATAGAATCAATGGGTCCCGATGTGGGTCCAGCCACATAGAATCAATGGGTCTCGATGTGGTTCAGCCCCATCGAATCAATGCGTCAGCCCCATCGAGTCAATGGGTCAGCCCCATAGAATCAATGGGTCCGGATGTGGGTCCAGCCCCATAGAATCAATGGGTCAGCCCCATAGAATCAATGGGTCCGGATGTGGGTCCAGCCCCATAGAATCAATGCGTCTCGATGTGGTTCCAGCCCCATAGAATCAATGGGTCAGCCCCATAGAATCAATGGGTCAACCCCATAGAATCAATGGGTCCGGATGTGGGTCCAGCCCTATAGAATCAATGGGTCAGCCCCATAGAATCAATGGGTCCGGATGTGGTTCCAGCCCCATAGAATCAATGGGTCAGCCCCATAGAATCAATGGGTCCGGATGTGGGTCCAGCCCCATAGAATCAATGGGTCAGCCCCATAGAATCAATGGGTCCGGATGTGGGTCCAGCCCCATAGAATCAATGCGTCTCGATGTGGTTCCAGCCCCATAGAATCAATGGGTCAGCCCCATAGAATCAATGGGTCAACCCCATAGAATCAATGGGTCCGGATGTGGGTCCAGCCCTATAGAATCAATGGGTCAGCCCCATAGAATCAATGGGTCCGGATGTGGGTCCAGCCCCATAGAATCAATGGGTCAGCCCCATAGAATCAATGGGTCCGGATGTGGGTCCAGCCCCATAGAATCAATGCGTCTCGATGTGGTTCCAGCCCCATAGAATCAATGGGTCAGCCCCATAGAATCAATGGGTCAACCCCATAGAATCAATGGGTCCGGATGTGGGTCCAGCCCTATAGAATCAATGGGTCAGCCCCATAGAATCAATGGGTCCGGATGTGGTTCCAGCCCCATAGAATCAATGGGTCAGCCCCATAGAATCAATGGGTCCGGATGTGGGTCCAGCCCCATAGAATCAATGGGTCAGCCCCATAGAATCAATGGGTCCGGATGTGGGTCCAGCCCCATAGAATCAATGCGTCTCGATGTGGTTCCAGCCCCATAGAATCAATGGGTCAGCCCCATAGAATCAATGGGTCAACCCCATAGAATCAATGGGTCCGGATGTGGGTCCAGCCCTATAGAATCAATGGGTCAGCCCCATAGAATCAATGGGTCCGGATGTGGGTCCAGCCCCATAGAATCAATGAGGCAGCCCCATAGAATCAATGGGTCCTGATGTGGGTCCAGCCCCATAGAATCAGTGGGTCAGCCCCATAGAATCAATGGGTCCGGATGTGGGTCCAGCCCCATAGAATCAATGGGTCAGCCCCATAGAATCAATGGGTCCGAATGTGGTTCCAGCCCCATAGAATCAATGGGTCAGCCCCATAGAATCAATGGGTCGGGATGTGGGTCCAGCCCCATAGAATCAATGAGGCAGCCCCATAGAATCAATGGGTCAGCCCCATAGAATCAATGGGTCGGGATGTGGGTCCAGCCCCATAGAATCAATGAGGCAGCCCCATAGAATCAATGGGTCAGCCCCATAGAATCAATGGGTCGGGATGTGGGTCCAGCCCCATAGAATCAATGGGGCTCCCGCAGGCCGCCGTGGGGCAGGGGGTGACGCTCATGGTGGACGCGGAGCAGAGCCACCTGCAGGGGGCGTTGCGGCTCCTCACCCTCGCTCTGATTGGCCGACACAACCGGGGGGCGGAGCCTCGCGTCTGGAGCACGGTGCAGGCCTACGTGCGCGTGCGTGAGGGGGCGCTATGGGGCAGCCCCATTGATGTGGGGCGAAGTGTGTGGGGGGGTGCTCTATGGGTCCCTGGGGAGCTCTATGGGGCTCTATGGGGCTTTATGGGTGTCTATGGAGCCCTATGGGGTCTCTATGGGGTCTCTATGGAGTGTCTATGGGTCTCTATGGGGGGTCTATGGGGTCTCTATGGGTCTCTATGGGTCTCTATGTGTCTCTATGGGTCTCTATGTGTCTCTATGGGTCTCTATGGGTCTCTATGGGTCTTTATGGGGTCTCTATGGGTCTCTATGGGTCTCTATGGGTCTTTATGGGGTCTCTATGGGATCTCTATGGGTCTCTATGGGGTCTCTATGGGTCTCTATGGGTCTCTATGTGTCTCTATGGGTCTCTATGGGTCTCTATGGGTCTTTATGGGGTCTCTATGTGTCTCTATGGGTCCCTATGGGTCTCTATGGGATCTCTATGGGGTCTCTATGGGATCTCTATGGAGTCTCTATGGGTCTTTATGGGGGCTCTCTGGGGTGTCCATGGGTCTCTATGGGTCTCTATGGGGTCTCCATGGGTCTC
>NW_026640396.1:0-5894 GCF_028554395.1 Pezoporus wallicus | reverse complement strand
GGACAGCCACTATCTGGACAGGGAAAGGCAAGCACAGGAAAACGCTTTTTCCACAATGCCCCTTTGGTTTGCCAGATCAGGAGATGATGCCAAAAACAGCATGAAGACCCACGGCGACCCTCACCAGCCTGTTCTGAGCCTGCAAAACGTCCTGCACAGACGGACCCATGGGACGGGGCAAGTGGCACTGCCACCGAAAAGAAGGGAATGAGGGAACAGCCACTACGCAGCTGCTTGGGGCCAAGGACCAGGTTGAATCTTTCCCCGCCCACCTCCCGACACAGGCCACGCCCCCTTCCCCACAGGCTCCGCCCCCCTCCGATACAGGCCACGCCCCCACAGGCCACGCCCCCTCTGTCGCAAACCACGCCCACCTCCCGACACAGACCCCACCCCTTCCCCACACAGGCCACGCCCCCTTCCCTGCAGACCCCGCCACCCTCTCCACAGGCCACGCCCCCTTCCCTGCAGACCCCGCCCCCCTCCCCACAGGCCACGCCCCCTGCACAGACTCCGCCCCTTCCCCACAGACCACGCCCTCTCTTTACAGGCCACGGCCCATCCAACACAGGCCACGCCCCTTCCCCACAGGCCACGCCCCATTCCCGCAGACTCCGCCCCTTCTCCACAGACCACGCCCCCTTCCCCTCAGGCCACACCCCCTGCACAGACTCCGCCCCTTCCCCACAGACCACGCCCCCTCCTCACAGGCCACGCCCCATCCAACACAGGCCACGCCCCCTTCCCTACAGGCGACTTTTTGGGCAAAAAGTTTGGGTTTTGGGGCTTAAAATGGGGTGAAAAGAGGAGAAATTGGGAGTGGGGGGGGCAGGATGGTGGCTGAGGGGATCCAAGATGGCCGCCGGGGGAGGGGGCCGCAAGATGGCGGCTGGAGGGGGTTAAAATGGCATCGAAACTCCCCAAAAGTGACCCAAAATCTGGGGGGTTTGGGTCAAAATGGGGAGAAAAAGGGGTTTTGGGCAAAATGGGACCAAAAGTGGGGGTTTTGGGCACTTAAAATGGGGTAAAAAGAGGAGAAATTGGGAGTGGGGGGGGCAGGATGGTGGCTGAGGGGATCCAAGATGGCGGCCGGAGGGGGTCTAAGTGGCATCAAAACACCCCAAAGTGAACCCCCCTCCGGCACAGGCCATGCCCCTTTCCCCATTAACCACGCCCCATCTGGCATAGACCACGCCCCCTCCATGCACAGGTTCCGCCCCCTTCCCCCACAGGCCACGCCCCCTCCCGACACAGGCCCCGCCCTTCCCCACATGCTCCGCCCCCTCCCGATACAGGCCACGCCCCTTCCTCCGAGACCACGCCCCCCCCCGACATAGACCACGCCCCCTTCCCACAGGCCACGCCCCTTTCCCACATGCCCCGCCCCTTCCCCGCAGACCACGCCCCCCCCTCTGACACAGACTCCGCCCCCTCCGCCGCAGGCCACGCCCCCTCACACATGCCCCGCCCCCTCCCGACACAGGCCACGCCCCTTCCCAACAGGCCCCGCCCCCTCCCGACACAGGCCACGCCCCTTCCCAACAGGCCCCGCCCCCTCCCGACACAGGCCACGCCCCATTCCCCACAGGCCACGCCCCCCCTCTGACACAGACTCCGCCCCCTTCGACACAGGCCACACCCCTCCCCCCGCAGGCCACGTCCCCTCTCGGCACAGGCCCCGCCCCTTCCCCACAGGCCCCGCCCCTTCCTCACAGGCCACGCTCCATCCAACACAGGCCACGCCCCCTTCCCTACAGGCGACTTTTTGGGCAAAAAGTTTGGGTTTTGGGGCTTAAAATGGGGTGAAAAGAGGAGAAATTGGGAGTGGGGGGGGCAGGATGGTGGCTGAGGGGATCCAAGATGGCCGCCGGGGGGAGCAAGATGGCGGCTGGAGGGGGTTAAAATGGCATCGAAACTCCCCAAAAGTGACCCAAAATCAGGGGGGGTTGGGTCAAAATGGGGAGAAAAAGGGGTTTTGGGCAAAATGGGACCAAAAGTGGGGGTTTTGGGCACTTAAAATGGGGTAAAAAGAGGAGAAATTGGGAGTGGGGGGGGCAGGATGGTGGCTGAGGGGATCCAAGATGGCCGCCAGGGGAGGGGGCCGCAAGATGGCGGCTGGAGGGGGTTAAAATGGCATCGAAACACCCCAAAAGTGCGAGGTTTTGGGTCAAAATGGGAAGAAAAAGGGGTTTTGGGTCAAAAGTGGGGGTTTTGGGGCTTAAAATGGGGGAAAAAGAGGAGAAATTGGAGTGGGGGGGGCAGGATGGTGGCTGAGGGGATCCAAGATGGCCGCCGGGGGGAGCAAGATGGCGGCTAGAGGAGGTTAAAATGGCATCAAAACACCCCAAAAGTGACCCAAAATCTGGGGGGTTTGGGTCAAAATGGGGAGAAAAAGGGGTTTTGGTGAGTTTCAATGGGGGGGGGGGGGGTGGTCCTAGAGGGGACAAGATGGCGGCCGAGGGGGACAAGATGGCCGCCGGGGGTCTCAAAATGGCGGCCGGAAGTGCCCAAACCCCTTCCCCCCCCCAAACCCGGGGTGTTTTTGGCTCATTTTTGGGTTAAAATCGCCCGTTTTGGGTCCGTTTTGGGTCCGTTCCAGTCCTGGCGGCGTCGGGCAGCGCCCGGTTCCGTCCCTACGAGGAGATCGACAGCGCCCCCGAGGAGCGGGCCCGCGGCATCACCATCAACGCGGCCCACGTGGAGTACGCCACGGCCCGGCGGCACTACGCGCACACCGACTGCCCCGGCCACGCCGACTACGTCAAGGTGAGGCCAGGACGGGATTGGATTCGGGGCACCCAAAACGGGGGGGGTTGGACCTCAAAAATGGGCTCCTCGGGGGGGTTTTACCCCAAAATGGGGGTTGGTGCCAAAAAGGGACGTTTTTACCTCAAAAATGGCCAGTTTTAGCTCAAAAGTGAGGATTTTTGTGGTGAGAACGGGGCTTTTTTGCCCCAAAATCGGGTTTGGTGCCAAAAAGGGACCTTTTTTACCTCAAAAATGGCCAGTTTTAGCTCAAAAGTGAGGATTTTTGTGGCAGAATGGGGCTTTTTACCCCAAAATCGGGTTTGTGGTGAAAAAGGGACGTTTTTACCTCAAAACCAGGAGTTTTTACCTCAAAAGTGAGGATTTTTGTGGTGAGAATTGGGCTTTTTACACCAAAATCGCGTTTGTGGTGAAAATGGACCTTTTTTACCTCAAAAATGGCCAGTTTTAGCTCAAAAGTGAGGATTTTTGTGGTGAGAACGGGGCTTTTTACCCCAAAATTGGGTTTGGTGCCAAAAAGGGACGTTTTTACCTCAAAACCAGGAGTTTTTTACCTCAAAAATGGGCGTTTTTACCTCAAAAGTGAGGATTTTTGTGGTGAGAACGGGGCTTTTTACCCCAAAATCGGGTTTGTGGTGAAAAAGGGACGTTTTTACCTCAAAACCAGGAGTTTTTACCTCAAAAGTGAGGATTTTTGTGGTGAGAATTGGGCTTTTTACCCCAAAATCGGGTTTGTGGTGAAAAAGGGACGTTTTTACCTCAAAACCAGGAGTTTTTACCTCAAAAGTGAGGATTTTTGTGGCAGAATGGGGCTTTTTACCCCAGAATCGGGTTTGGTGCCAAAAATGGACCTTTTTTACCTCAAAAATGGCCAGTTTTAGCTCAAAAGTGAGGATTTTTGTGGTGAGAACGGGGCTTTTTACCCCAAAATTGGGTTTGGTGCCAAAAAGGGACGTTTTTACCTCAAAACCAGGAGTTTTTACCTCAAAAGTGAGGATTTTTGTGGCAGAATGGGGCTTTTTACCCCAAAATTGGGTTTGGTGCCAAAAAGGGACCTTTTTTACCTCAAAAATGGCCAGTTTTAGCTCAAAAGTGAGGATTTTTGTGGTGAGAACGGGGCTTTTTACCCCAGAATCGGGTTTGGTGCCAAAAAGGGACCTTTTTTACCTCAAAACCAGGAGTTTTTACCTCAAAAATGGGCGTTTTTACCTCAAAAGTGAGGATTTTTGTGGTGAGAATTGGGCTTTTTACACCAAAATCGCGTTTGTGGTGAAAATGGACCTTTTTTACCTCAAAAATGGCCAGTTTTAGCTCAAAAGTGAGGATTTTTGTGGTGAGAACGGGGCTTTTTACCCCAAAATTGGGTTTGGTGCCAAAAAGGGACGTTTTTACCTCAAAAAGAGGACTTTTTACCTCAAAAATGGGCTTTTTTACGTCAAAAGTGAGGCTTTTTGTGGCAAGAACAGGGCTTTTTACCCCAAAATTGGGTTTGTAGTGAAAATAGACGTTTTTTACCTCAAAAATGGGTGTTTTTAGCTCAAAAATGAGGCTTTTCACTGAAAGAGTGGGGATTTTTACCTCAAAATTGCCTTTTTTTACCTCAAAAGTGACCTTGCCCCCCAGCTGTGGCCCTGCCCCATAGCCCTGCCCCATAGCCGTGTCCTTGCCCCACAGCCATGTCCCTGCCCCATGTCCCTGCCCCATGTCCCTGCCCCATAGCCCTGCCCCATAGCCGTGTCCCTGCCCCATAGCCCTGCCCCATAGCCGTGGCCCTGCCCCATAGCCCTGCCCCATAGCCCTGCCCCATAGCCATGCCCCATAGCCGCGTCCCTGCCCCATGTCCCTGCCCCATAGCCGTGTCCCTGCCCCACAGCCGTGTCCCTTCCCCATGTCCCTGCCCCATAGCCGCGTCCCTGCCCCATAGCCGTGCCCCATAGCAGTCCCCCTGGCCCATGGCTGTGTCCTTGCCCCATGTCCCTGCCCCATAGCCCTGCCCCATAGCCCTGTCCCTGCCCCATGTCCCTGCCCCATAGCCGTGTCCCTGCCCCATAGCCGTGCCCCATAGCAGTCCCCCTGCCCCATAGCTGTGTCCTTCCCCATGTCCCTGCCCCATAGCCCTGCCCCATAGCCCTGTCCCTGCCCCATAGCCGTGTCCCTGCCCCACAGCCATGTCCCTGCCCCATGTCCCTGCCCCATAGCCCTGCCCCATAGCTGCGTCCCTGCCCCATAGCTGTGTCCCTGCCCCATGTCCCTGCCCCATAGCCGTGTCCCTGCCGCATAGCCCTGCCCCACAGCCATGTCCCTTCCCTGTGTCCCTGCCCCATAGCCGCGTCCCTGCCCCATAGCCGTGCCCCATAGCCCTGCCCCATAGCTGCATCCCTGCCCCATAGCCCTGCCCCATAGCCGCGTCCCTGCCCCATAGCTGTGTCCCTGCCCCATGTCCCTGCCCCATAGCCGTGTCCCTGCCCCATATCTGCGTCCCTGCCCCATAGCCGTGCCCCATAGCCGTGTCCCTGCCCCACAGCCATGTCCCTTCTCCATAGCCCTGCCCCATAGCCGTGCCCCATGTCCCTGCCCCATAGCCGTGTCCCTGCCCCATAGCCGTGCCCCATGTCCCTGCCCCATAGCCGTGCCCCATGTCCCTGCCCCATAGCCCTGCCCCACAGCCATGTCCCTTCCCCATGTCCCTGCCCCATATCCGTGTCCCTGCCCCATAGCCGTGCCCCATGTCCCTGCCCCATAGCCGTGCCCCATGTCCCTGCCCCATAGCCGTGCCCCATAGCCGCGTCCCTGCCCCATAGCTGTGCCCCATAGCCGCGTCCCTGCCCCATAGCCGTTCCCCATAGCCGCGTCCCTGCCCCACAGAACATGATCACGGGGACCGCCCCCCTCGACGGCTGCATCCTGGTGGTGGCGGCCACCGATGGGCAAATGCCCCAGACCCGGGAGCACCTCCTGCTGGCCAAGCAGGTGAGGCCATGGGGCAGCCGTGGGGCAGCCGTGGGGCAGCCGTGGGGCGGGATGGGGGGAGATAGGGGGGGATATGGGGGGATATGGGGGGGGATATGGGGGTCTATGGGGGAGATATGGGAGGGATATGGGGTGATATGGGGGGATATGAGGGGGAT
>NW_026640395.1:0-58736 GCF_028554395.1 Pezoporus wallicus | reverse complement strand
GCTGATACCACCAATAATAATAATGACAAGGGAAATAACAAGGGAAGAGAATACAACACCTCACCACCAGCCGACTGATAACTCGCCCCCCAGCCCGACCAAGCACCAACCGATACCTCCTCCAACCCTGTAGTCTCCCAGCCCTTCCAGGTAACTCTCAGTTACATCCTGGGCATGACGTGCTGTGGTATGGAATACCTCTTTGGTCAGTTGGTGTCCTGTCTCTTCTTCCTCCTGGCTTCCCCTCCTCCCTGGCAGAGCATGAGGCTCACAAAGTCCTTGGCCAAAGCAAAACATCATTGTTATCAGGTCTGTTCCCAGGCCGAAAATCAAAACACAGCACTGCACCAGCTGCCAAGAAGGAGAAAAATAACTGCTACTGCTGAACCCAGGACAGTTGTTTACATTTTCAAGTACAGTGCTGTTTCTTTGTCCTTTTCATTTTTGAATTTAGGAAGTTGAAAGGCTTGGTAAAAAAAACAAAATACAAACAAAACATGAAACTACCTTCATTATTAGAACCAATCCTTCATGACAGAGTTTCCATACACAAGATAACATCCTGGTCCCTTCTATTGAAATTATTTTTCATCATCAATTTAAAATGGAGAGGGAGTTTTGGTCAGTCATCATTGCAGACACCAACAGTTCAAATAAATTATTACAGTTCACCACTGCATTTCATCCTTTTGGGAAAACTGCCATCATCCTTTGTATGTAAAGCACAAGTGTTGTAAGGTTATTTCTTGTTTATTTGCTACACAATATTCAAAATATCCTTCTTCCTAAAATGGTCTTTTTCCACAGCTATGATCTAGATGCAGCTCTCATTCTGCATTTAAGCAGGGTTTCAGGTGAATTTAGAAGGACAGATATGGCAACTCTATTCTTATTGTATTAGTAATTTTTCCTGTTGTTTTGTATTAGTGTCATATTAGTCTAATGCAATACTAATATGATTGATACTGAAATGTTACCATATCACAGATTACTCAGTGTGTCAAGCTTGAGTCTGATCATATTACTTTGCTGTGTGTATTCCAGTGATGAAACCCTTCCCTTCCATCCCCTGAAACTGTGCAGGACTAACAGAAACCACAAGGCACAGACTGTAAGACTCCCATAATAGGTATTGACATCTCTAGTGCCAAACAAAAGAGCCTAACTGTAACAGAGCAGACAATATTGATTCATTCCAGGAGTCTGTTAAACGTGTATTAGATCAAACTTCCATCTGCTAGAGATTTCTAGAATTTAAATTTCTTGGTTAAACACACACATACTTCTGTGTCTGAAAATATTTCAACAAGAACTACAAGAAATCTTACCATCTTCATGACATGTCTTTTGAAGTTCGTGGGGAATAACCAGTTGCCCTGGTTCCAGCAGGAATGCTGTAAGCAGCAGTAGCTTTAGGATTAGGTCATGCCACAGACACCCTGTGACCTGCACAACCTAACCCAGCCTGCTTGCACCAATGCTCAAATTCACCTTGCTGGGCACAGCTTGGGTAGCTTCACCTGAACAGCCCTTGAATAGAAGAGGACATGTAACAGAATCCACATAGCCTGAAGCAACCATGTCCTATATCCATAGAATTTAGTAGAGGTGCAACTGCTTGTTCAGAAAGAATGGAAAAAGAGTACAAAAGAGAGTGACAAGAGATAGAAAAATACTACTAATAAAGGAGTAGTAACATATTAAACTACCTCCATAAAATAAGCCATAACAGAGGGGCAAATTTCCAAAACCTCATTTTTCAGGATATTAAGGAACCACCCAAGGTTAGAACCATCAAGAAGAAAGGCTACTCCAATAGTATACTGGACAAGTTTAGTAACTTTGGTACTATCAAGTGCAGAGCACTCCCAGAAAATTATCACAGTAAGAACTAATAGTCGTATGCTAAACTTTTAAAAGTGTGATTTCAATTTAGTTAGGCCCTGAAGGCAGATGCAAAACTAACACCTTGAGGCTTCCAAAAACCAATAAATAAGCACATTGTGCAGATAAAAACACCTACTGTATTCACCTTCTAATGCCCCCCTCTAAGGAGAGAGCAAAATAAAATTATGAAATGCAAGCAGAGCGTCATCAATTGGGAACTGAGCTGATCTGAGAGGCTGTTAAAGGAGAGGTGTCTTGCAACTACTCCAAGGTATCTTTGTTCTAGGCACTCAGGCTTATCTGTTTTGCAAGCCCAGTATGTCACCAGCTGTTTCTTTCCTTGAGTCCCTGATCACATTTTCAATACCCTAAGTCACCCTTCTGAACACTTACTTCTAGGACATTCAGAGGCAGAACTCCAGGTACCGTGTTTTTTACTAAAAGAAAACACTATCTATAGCGCACATGAAGATAATGGTACATTGCTATATGAACAGAAGAGCTGCTTGGGGATTCAGTTTAGAAGCTCTGGTTGGAAGACACCACAGCAGCTCACACAGTTCAGCCTCCCACTCAAAGCAGGACTACTCAACCAGGTTAGCTGTGGCTTCTCCTAGCTGATAAATCTTAAGTTAAAAAGGCTCATGTAGTTTAGAGCCCAGCCGGTAACTCAGAACAACACAGCCGCTCGCCCCCCCCCCTCGCTCTTGGAGGAATGGGGAGGAGAATCAAAAGAACGTAACTCCCATGGGTTGAGATAAGAACGCTCCAGTAACTAAGATATAACACAAAACCACTGCTGCTACCACCAAGAATAATAATGATAAGGGAAGTAACAAGGGAAGAGAATACAACTGCTCGCCACCTATAAAACAATATCCATCCTGACCCAAGCAGTGATCTAGCCCTTCTGGATAACTGCCCCCCAGTTTATATACTGGGCACGACATGCTGTGGTATGAAAAACCCCTTGGGTTAATTTGGGTCAGGTGTCCTGTCTCTGCTTCCTCCTGGCTTCTCCTCCTCCCTGGCAGAGCATGAGGCTCAGAAAGTCCTTGGTCACAGTAAACATTACTTAGCAACCACTAAAAACATCAATGTTATCTGCTTTGGTCCCCCCCCCCCCGAAAGTCAAAAACACAGCACTGTTCTTATCTCAACCTGTGGGAGTTACATTCTTTCAATTCTCCTCCCCATCCCTCGGGAAGCGCAGGGAGGAATAAGGGGAGGAGCAAGCGAGTGGCTGTGTGGTTCCAAGTTACAGGCTGGGCTTCAACCACAACAGGGAAATTGGGGTCAGTCCCTGATGACCTGCATCTAACTGGTGGGCTATAAAAGGGTTATATAGCAGGCAACAGCATACAATTGAGTTCATTGGCTGTTTTCCCCTAAAATCAAATCCCCTTGAGGTACACATCAGACTTCTCCATCTTCCTTCATTACCCACCAAGTATATCCAGGTCCCTGAGTAAAAGCAATCCCACGAGTGAGTTTGCCTTTACCTGAAGAAGGAATAACCCAGGCTGACTTCCCCAGCAAATTCTTTATGTGCACCACAGGAACTTTATCCCCTTCTACAGTATGTAAAAGTTCTGACTGGGATGGGCCAGCCCTGTTGGCAGGTCCCCTAGTGTTGACCAACCAGGTGGCTTTTGGTTAATGTGTATCCCAATGTTTGAAAGTCCCACCCCCCATTGCTCTCAGTGTAGTTTTTAACAGGCCATTGTACTGTTTGATTTTCCCCAGAGGCCGGTGCATGGTAGGGGGTGTGATATACCCACTCAATGCCATATTTTTTGGCCCAAGTGTCTATAAGGTTATTTCAGAAATGAGTCCCATTGTCTGACTCAATTCTCTCTGGGGTGCCGTGTCACCACAAAATCTGTTTCTCAAGGCCCAGAATAGTGTTCCGGGCAGTGGCGTGGGGCACAGCATATGTTTCAGGCCATCTGGTGGTTGCTTCCACCATGGTACGAACATGGCACTTGCCTTAGATTTTGTAATGGTAAACATACATTAAAATCAGATACTGTGTCTTTTTTTTCTCCAATAAACGGTTCAAATCTAGTTACTTGAGGATAAACATGGATATTAAAAATCCAGTCCAAACTGTTCACCTGTATTAACTTTTGGTTCTCATGTTTCATAATAGAATCCCTTCTGAATTTTAGCTACAGATAAGCAAATTTTTTTATTTACACTGGAGGAACTTTTAAAATTACCATTCTAGTCAACAGCTATCTGCTAGATGATAGGAGTAGTAAACACACTTTAACTGAATATATAGAGAGGAACCCCTGTTCCTTCAAACACTGCTTGATTTTTAGAACTTGTGATCTCTGGAACATATTCATGTTCTATTCTTAGTTGCTTCTGAAGTGAAAGCTGAGAAGATCAGGAAGCGTGCAAGAAGAAAAAGTACCACCTGTAAAATTTTATATAAAATTTATTTAGAAAAATCACTGGTGTCATTTAACACAGAGAATTTGATTATAATTTAGATGTGCCTATGTTCTTTGCAAGGCAAGGAAGTCTTTCTTTGGGAAAGATCCATCTTTATGCATCAGAGGTGGATACCTCTGGAAAGAAACACTAGACCCCTCTTTCTTCTGTATACTCCTTGAACGAACCTTGCTCCTCTGACTTTAGCAAAGGCAGCTTAACAGTGGAAAGCCCGTCAGAGCCACTGCCCCACATGATACAGGTCTAATAATGATTTAATATCATTTAGGTCACATTTCGCACAATCAGCTTTAAAACACTAGAACTTGCACATCGTTCTTTAGTAACACACCAGATCTTTCCCCAGTCATAACTCACATACCAATCTCTTGCTTAATGATCACCATCTCTGGATTGCCACTACCTATTTGACCAGAATCTTTTCTGACCTCAACTCTATTGATGTCTTTCTTGGAAATTGCCCCAGTCTGTCCTCAAGAGTCAAACAGGGTACAGTTTCTTGCAATGTGGAAACTCTCGACAATGCATACACAGGAAATACTTAGGTGCCTTTTCTATTCTGTATATACGTAAAATTCCAATCTCTCTGAAGACACTCTAGCTTGGCAGCAATTGCAGAATGACTGAGTGACTGCTAGAGATCTTCAAGAACACCCTGGCATCTTCTTAAAAACTTAGAATCATAGAATAATTAGGGTTGGAAAGGACCTTAAGATCATCTAGTTCCAACCCCCCTGGGCAGGGACACCTTACACTAAATCATATCACCCAAGGCCTCGTCCAACGTGGTCTTGAACACTGCCCGGGATGGAGCATTCACAACCTCCCTGGGCAACCTATTCCAGTGCCTCACCACCCTAACAGGAAAGAATTTCCTCCTTACTACTACTGTTTTGGAAACAAACAGCTTCCCTTACAAGGTTTACAACTTTCCCTATCCTATTGCATACTATAGGAAGTAGCTCATGCTATCATACTGTCCTGGGTTCAGTAGTAGCAGTCATTCTTCTCCTTCTTAGTAGCTGGTGCAGTGCTGTGTTTCCGCTTTAGTCTGAGAACAATGCTGATAGCACATCAGTGATTTAGTTATTGCTAAGTGATACCCCAATCAAGGACTTTTTTTCATTAACCGTTTCTTGCTCAAAATGTTAAACTGCTACCTGTTAAAAACTTTTACATGAACCCAACAACAAAGAATACACAGAACACCGTCTGCCCTCAACACACGCACACACACATGTATGGGATCCCACAAGCACACTCCACAGAACTACAATATTTGAAGCACAAAATCCAGACAATCATTACTCCCACTACAGTCCCACGTACAGAACGTGGCACAAGAACCCTGTGGAGACTATCAGGAAACCAGCTCCGAGAAGCATCATCGCAGTGTGAGGTGGCAGGCTCAACCTTAGTGGGCATCCCTGCAGAGGCTCTGCCTCCCCCACATCGTATGAGGCTTGGGCTTTTATACTGACCAAAATGCACACTCATTCCAACACAGGTGGCCAGCCTATGTTGGAAGAAGTGGCCAGCAATATCTATAAAGGTCTCCAAAGGTTGATAGAAACCTGGACATACTTATATTTACCAACTTCTAGTACATGAGTATCACAGAGAGACTGTATCATATGAGTTGTATATGGGCTCCCAAGTCCACGGTCCATCACATTCTTCCCAATACCCCTGATAAGAGCATACAAGAGACCTTCCCACCGCAGGTCTTGATCCAGCACATACACCACCAGGAAAGCACACAATACGTCTGCATCCCCCACTGGTCTCACTTCTCCCTTTACAGCTGTGCATTTAACATGAGGATCTGGGGGATATAAATCAGGCTCCTTTTCCAGATGAATAGGCTCCAGGTCAAAAGGACCATCCAGGTCAGCATCAGAATTATCAGGCATCAGAACCTCAGGAGCAGCAACAGCAGTCTGATGGATGTGCACAGGCTCCTTCTCAGGGTCAATAGGGCCTGGGTCAAAAAGATTGTCTTCATCTCTGTCCTCAGTCTTCGCAGCCATGGCCGCAACTGGCAGAGGTTCGGGGGGGGCAATCGGCGGGTGGGGTTTGGGGGGGTAGGGGAACGACGACTGGGCTCCACGATCTCATTTTTTGACTTTAACATCTCTAAAATAGATCTCCAAATGACTAAAAAATTTTTCACAGTGTCATTACCTTTTGTAACTGCATCCCACAATTTAACTCCTGCACCATTCCACAAAGAGACCTCAAATACGGCAGATTCATCAATCTCTGGATAACGTGTCTTCGACCATTTCAACATTAAATTTAAGTTTGTCTCTTTAAAGGTTACTCCCTTCACCTTAAGAAGGACTGAAAAATTCCATAAAACAGAGGCTTCTTCCTTAGAGATTTTTTCCCAAGTCCCAAGCTCAAAGGCTTCATTAACCCCCTGGATCAGCTCTTTTTCTTTACTCCAGAGCAATAGTCTTTTTGACAGATTATTGTCATATTCTATCCCTCTTGCTGAAAGGATATGCTGGAAGAGCTTAAGGATGGCCATTTCTTCTTTACTTAATTGATTCCCCATCCTAATCCTCTTCCAGACCCGTCAGCTGTTACCTTATTTGCACTGTGCAGTGTGTTCCGGGCACGCAAGGCTCTGTTCCGAGACGTCTACCTCCCGATCCTGGTCCTGCCGGATTGAACCCAGCCGATGTCCCTGCGGCTCCGCGTTTTCCACTTTCTTCAGTGCCACGCGCTTTAATTCCTTCAGTTTCAATATGAAAAATAGGGGGGGTCCCTGTTCGGGTGCCATTTGCCGCAGAAAAAATATGGACGCAGTCAGAGATCAATATGATCAGACCAAAGCCATTTATTGCAAAGCCTTAACTCCTTATATACTGTTGCTTACAAACACTTACAGTGATTTGGCATATTATGTTTGGATACATGTCTTAAAGACCCTTAGTGACTAACGTATAATTGGTTAAGCACAGGTGTGAGAACTTGACCTCGAAAGCTTGCCAACAGTCCACAGTTCTCATAACTCAGTGAATTCCAGCTTCTTCTTATCTTGCTTGCTTAAGCTTCCTTGGGCCTCTCATGGCCTTACTGTATCTTTCGGGATTGTTCAGAGTTTATGTACCAATTATCCATTCTCCCATGAGAACACTGTCTCCACAGTCTGGGTACTTGAATTGGGTATGATAATTTCAAATACTTAATTTTTTATTTTGAATTTAATATATATAGTAATGTGGGACCTTTTCTTTCATGTTCTTTTGTTTTACAGACTTTTATAACAAGTGCAGAAATGCACTTTCTCTCCCATTAAACTGTCTATATCTGGTTAGTCCTCTCCAAGCCAAGTAGTTTTTAGAAGCATATAAGACAACAAGAGAATAAAACCCTTCAGTTTTCTACAGTCTTTTCATCCTTCTAGATTGGGCCCTGTGAATGATGGATTGTGTCAGAATCAAACTCTGGAGACAGTTGATTGTTTTACAGCCATCTCAGTTGCTCATCTTCTGTCCATTAACACAAAAAACTCAGACATTTTATTTTATGCTGTCTTTCTGCTTTGATTTGAAGCTATAAAGTGAATCGTTTTCTGTGATGCTCATCTTGGTGGCATTATCAAGATGAAACCACAAGATAATAATAAAAAAAAGAGTTTTCTGTACACTTAGACTTTTGCTCTCCTGGTTTTTCCAATTATTCTCTGGTTTAGTGATAGACTGGAGTTTTATTTGGCCTCAAAATAGAGAGCTTTTGGAGCTCCTCTATCACAGAGGCAGAGGAAAAAAGGATCTTAGACCTGGCTTCTATTACATACTGTTAAAAATATTTGCTGTGTCGGTTTTCTTCTGCCTGTCATTTCTTTTTGCTTTTGTAATTATATTTTTATTTTGAATTGCTTTGACAATTTTTATCTAGTCAGTCTAGCCTGTATATTGGAAAACTCAATTTGCATTTGATGAAAATGTGTTGCAATTTAAGATATTTAAAAGTTATGGTCAGCTTGTATTCTATGCCCAGAAGAAAGGGGTAAGGGATTACTGAGTTACTGAGTGGTTGTTGGTTGCTGGTGTAAAAGAGATGACGTATTCAACTGACTGCAGGTTCCAGTAACTGCTTCCCCCTCCTACAAACACTGCCCATTTAAAGTTATGAAAACCAAGTCTGTGCTGGCTGGCGACCATTATCACTGTTTAATGCTTGTTGTTACACATATTTTGATTTGCTATGTATGTAAGAAGTAGTGTTTTATTTGCAAGAAAAGAAAGGCTTTTAAGGTTCTGATTTATACCTTTGTGATGTTGTTTGAGATATGTAAATTTACATTGATTAGTGCAACACTTATGTTGACAGTTAATAATTGAAGATGTCCCTAACCTATTCATTTCAGTGCTTTTAAATAGTTTAGTGTGGTGGAACTCAGCAACCTCAAATAACTTTTAAAATATGTTTGCTTATAGAACATGCTTTCATGACACATCCAGAAAGACATAGAAAAACAAGTTAGAGGGAGAGACTAAGATATGTTGCCGCAGAATATATATGGACTCAGTCAGAGATCAATATGATCAGGACACTCTAGGGTGTAGAGGAACTGTGAAAAAACAGTCTTTTAAATCAATTATTATTAAATCCCAGCCCTGAGGTATCATTGAAGGGCTAGGCAAGCCAGGTTGCAAAGCTCCCATGTCTTTCATAACTGCGTTGATAGCTATGTAGCAGTCTCCATTTTCCATTTTTCTTAGGAATGGTAAATATTGGAGTATTCCACGGACTAGTGGATGGCACAATATGGCCTGCTTCTAACTGTTCATTGATCAATTGGTGAATATGGGACAGCTTTTCTTTTGTCAGCAGCCATTGATCAACCCATACAGGTATTTCAGTAAGCCATTGTAATTTATAGGTTAGCTGTCCTTCAATGGCCACCACTAAAAATTTCCTGTGGTCAGTTTCATTCCCATTTGACTGAGAGCATCTCATCCAAGCAATGCAATAGGAGAAGGCATAACATATGGTCTAATTTGGGTATGACTTCCATCAGACATAAACACATCCACCAATTCTTTACTGATTTGAGTTGATTGCATTCCCCCTATTCCAACAACTCCTGCTGAACATAGACAGCTTAATTGTTTGATTATCACAACCTCTTACAGAGACTTGGTCCTCAGGTTTGTGCCTTGCTATGTCTAAAGCAAATAAAATTTGTGGTATTCCCGTGGAACCCCAGGCCTGATTTCCTCTAATTTTTGGCCCTGTCTGAGGGACTTTTGCCTCAAATGGAATTAATTGAGCTATTTTTGAATTTTCAGGGATGTTGACCAGAGGAGCATGCGTTTGCACCATGATCCCAATATTTCCAGTATAGTCAGCATCAATTACACTGGGTAATACAAAGATACATTTCCTCAATGTTGATGATTGTCCCAGTAGCAAAGCACATAACCCATGACCAAGAGGCCCATTTAATTTAGATGGAATACAATGAACAGAAGTATCAGTTATGGTAAAATCTATCGCTGTTGCCACGTCCACTCCGGCACTCCCTGAGGTGGTGGAGGGGATGCAGTCCAAACACGCTGATTTTGTGTCGTCGCGCGGGGTGGCATCGTGCTCACATTCAAGTTTCCCAATGGGGTTCCGTCTTTTTTAAACTTTGAACGACATTCAATAGTCTTGTAGACAAATTTGTCACATTTAATACATTTGTCTGCAAAATCAGTAACACCACACTGAGGGGGGCGGGTTGCTGAACTGATTTTCTTTACAGGACACTGCTTTTTAAAATGCCCCATCCGTCCACAATTGTAACATCTCATACCTTTAGTACCCCCATGATTACCCTGACCTTGTTGTAGAAGGGGTTTAACAGCAGCAGCGAAGGCAGTAGCCATGTATCCAGCCTTTTCCTCTGCTGTGCCCACTTTAGAACATGCATCCATCATTTCTTGAAGACCAGCAGATTTTGGCAAAACCTGCAAAACACACTTACAAGCTGGGTTAGCATTTTCCATAGCCAGAGACATAAGCATCGATTCTTTAGCATTAGATGCCAGATCAATATTCTTTTCGATAGCCTCTGTCAATCTGTCAATAAATTGCATATAGGGCTCAGTATGTCCCTGCTTTACTGATGTATATGAAGGATTAGGCTTTCCTGCTTCCGGCACAGCTTTCAGAGCAGCTAAAGCCAATTGCTGTGCTTGCTGTAAAACTTCAATTTTCATACGAGCTTGTACTCCATCAGGGTGAAATTGTCCCTTTCCCCATAACATTTCAGATGAAACACTGTGCAAAGGGTGATGAGGATTACACTCTTAATTTTCATCTGCAGCTCTTGCAGCAAGCTCCCCAAACCCACTTTTAAAATGTAGGAGCTGTGAAGGAGTTAATAAAATTGCAGCCACTCTGAGACAATCATTTGGACTTAGAACAGAACTAGAAAAGAAAGCAGATAACATTTGCTGTGTATATGGGGAAGACAACCCATACTGAGTAATTGCTCCCTTAATTTCTTTCATAGCTTTCCAGTCCATAGGAGTCCAGATAGGCTGTCCCTGAGAATTTATAGTAACAGGGAATGCAGTGGGAACATCTATCGGTAAAATAGTATCGTCTATAATTGCATCCTGAATGCAGCCTTGCCATCTCATGGCACTTGGATTAACTTTATTAGATGTAGGAGTTGGTGGTAACGACACATCACAAGGACTGATCTTATCCGTTTTTTCTGGGGCTTGCTCCCTCTCCTCCCCCAATTTGCCCAGACAGTCCCGCAAGTCCTGCAATTATTTATCTAAGGATTTTGTCCATTGTCCCCAGTTCCACTCATTTTGCAGCTCCAGTGGGAGCGATGCAAGCGATGGTGTAGGTGGTGGAGGTGGGTATTTATTCGGAGTTACACTCTCCTCCTTAGGAGACTCCCACCCCGGCAAAAAGTCTTGGAGATTAAGTTTAGGGGCAGTAGCAGCACGAAAAGTGTTAACATGAGTTTGTTTCGGCTCCCGAGTATCAGCTGGAGCTACCGCCGGTAAAGGCGTTGTCAACACAGGATAGAGGAAAGGCACACGGTCCTCAAACTTTCACACTGTACTGCGCGCCAGGTTTTGGCGACACTACCATGGCTGTAGCACCGGGTGCTGAATCTAATGTAGGTGCCGAGCCCTGCTGTTGTGAAGGCGAGTCAGAGAGAGCTGTAAAAGTGGATTTTGCCGCCTGTTTCTCAGCCTTCATTGCGGCTAGAGTCCCTTTCAGTAGTAGCCAGGGGGCAGCAAGAGACTTTGCCTCCTTAGACCCACAAGTAACTTGATCCCAGAGGCGTGCCCCAATTTTTTCCCCAAGTCTTGAGATCAAAAGCTTCATTAACCCCCTTGATCAGTTCTTTTTCTTTACTCCAGAGCAATAGTCTTTTTAACAGACTATCAGACTATCGTCATATTCTATCCCTCTCACTGAGAGGATATGCTGGAAGAGCTTAAGGATGACAATTTTTTCTTTACTTAATTGATTCATTATTATTATTATTGGTGGTAGCAGTAGTGATTTGTGTTATACCTTAGTTAATAAACTGTTCTTATCTCAACCCATGGGAGTTGCATTCTTTTGATTCTCCTTCCCATCCCTCCAGGAGCAGGGGGAGGGCAAAAAGGGGGGGGGAGTGAGAGGGCGACTGCGTGATTTATGTCTGACTATGTTTAAACCATGACACAAACATGAATTAATATGAATGATACAAATATTAGAATCATCGAATCATAGAATCATAGAATAGTTAGGTAGGAAAGGACCTCAAGACCATCTAGTTCCAACCCCCCTGCCATGGGCAGGGACACCTCACACTAAACCATGTCACCCAAGGCTGTGTCCAACCTGGCCTTGAACACCGCCAGGGATGGAGCCTTCACAGCTTCCCTGGACAGCACATGGCTGGCTATCCTGGGTAGTTATATGTGCCTTTAATATGGGTATCTACATGCATGGTGACAGTTTCACTGTCAAAGAAGCATTTATAACTAGTATTGTTCACACATACCGCTGACAAATGGGCAAATTGGTGTCTAACAGTTCTATTACTAGATGTTCACCACAGGACATAATGCGTAACACAATATTAGCCCACAAATAATGGTGATCACAGGCAGTGAAATATTCAACAAACATTTGCAGCATTAGGTGTTAGATTTCACGATTCATAACAAGTATCTGATACTTTCTCTCTTTCTTAATAATGTGCCCCTTAACCAAATGCACATGCTGCACAAAGCAGGATTGGTAAGAAATCCTAACCCACAGGAACATTTCCTTGCACTTATTAATATAGTAAATGCAAAAAAGAAAATCTATATTAACACCACCACTACCACCCTCTCAGCACTCCAATTATTACTAATCATTGATATTAATTACCTGGTCAGTCAAAGCCTAGGTGTATATTTACTTCTACAAACTTATATTAAATGTTTTATAATTTTGTCTAAGATGCCTACACTTCAAAAGGTAAATTATTAATCAGACTTATATTTAACCCTTAAAACAATGCATTACCATGTATTGATTACATAATAACGTATTTCATGATGGTTTGTGTTTCAATGTATTTAGGATATTCTTGTTTATACAAAAGTATGCAAAAAGAATTCTCTTCTTCATATAGGACTCATTAAAAACAACAACCCAAACCCAACAAACCCTACTTGAGAGTGAAATGAAAAGACTATATAAATAGCCATTATGGTGGAGCTTAATTATGCAGGTTTTGCGTAGTATTTTAAATTATGTCATGAACACTAACTGTGGATTATTTTGAATGAATTTAGATTTGTAGGTAGCATGCTTTCAAATTCTGAATTTAGTTTAGAGCTGATGTATCTTAAACTTGGTGGGATTTGTTTTACTACAGAAAATCTATTACAGTGAAAGACTGAATACTGCAGCTGGCTGGGTGAATTTTATTTGTTTGAGAGACATCCTGCAGCAGAGTAGTAACTTGTGGCTCTATATTGTTCTATATAAAGCTCTTAAATCTATTTAATAACTTATATTTTTCATTTTAATGGTGATACACTGTCATGGTTTAAGCAAGGGCCATAAATCAGAAACATGCAGTCTACTAGTCTACTCCCCCCCCTCTTTTCCCCCCTCTCCTGAAGGGATGGGAAGGAGAATCAAAAGAATGCAACTCCCACGGGTTGAGATAAGAACAGTTTAGTAATGAAGGTATAACACAGACCACTACTGCTACCACCAATAATAATAATAATGAAAAGGGAAATAACAAGGGAAGAGAATACAATACGACCCACTGACTGATACCGATATCTAGCCCGACCCAGCAGAGAACTAGCCCTTCCGGGTAACTCTCAGTTACATCCTTGGCATGATGTGCTGTGGTATGGAATACTTCTTTGGCTAGTTTGGGTCAGGTGTCCTGTCTCGGCTTCCTCCTGGCTTCCCCTCCTCCCTGGCAGAGCATGAGATACACAAAGTCCTTGGTCAGACTAAACATTTGAGCAGCAACTAAAAACATCAGTGTTACCAGTGCTGTAACCAGGCCGAAAGTCAAAAACACAGCACTGCACCAGCTACTAAGAAGGAGAAAAAACTGACTGCTACTGCTGAACCCAGGACATACACAAACAAACATATGCTACTTTTTCTTCGGAACCTTTCATGCCACAACAGGAGTCCTATAATAAATCATCCTGAAATTCTGCTTGTTATAATTTTTTGTAGGCTTTTGTAGTAACTTGCATTATTGTGTGTTAATATTGTTGACGCGGGAGTCACGGACAACGCAGAGACTATCAATGTGATCAAGTGATTGCCAAATTTATTACAAAGCCTTAACTCCTTATATACTATTTCTTACATGCACTTACAGTGATTTGGCATATTATGATTGGATACATGTCTTGAAGACCCTTAGTGACTAACATATAATTGGTTAAGCACAGGTGTGACAACTTGACCTCGAAAGCTTGCCAACAGTCCACAGTTCTCATTAATTCAGTGAATTCCAGCTGCTTCTTATCTTGCTTGCTTAAGCTTCCGCGGGCCTCTCATGGCCTTGCTGTATCTTTTGGGATTATTCAGAGTTCATGTACCAATTATCCATTCTCCTGTGAGAACACTGTCTCCACATCTCCCCCTGTTTGTTTTATATATGTTTTGAGTGACCCTACTTGAGCAGGGATTTGCCCTAGATCATATCTCCAATATATGCCAACTACAGGCTGCTGGGCCTGCCCTTTTTCTCCTGTATGGCTCTCTGATAACAGGGGAGGCCATCCTTCACATCAAGGTCTGGCATGGCTTGTGTCCCCACCGCTCCACGCCTGCTGGGTTGCAGCCAACAGCAGAGCTAAAGGTTCTTCTTGGTGGCAAACACAGAGGCCAACCCAGTCTTGCCCTTGACTGTGGTAGCAGGCACTTGGTCAGCCTCAGTCCTTGTACCTTGTTGTCAATGCAGAGTTTCACCTGCTTCATCCAGTAACAAGTCACTACTACAGCAAGGCACACGCACATTTACATTAGCAAAGTAACTATTACAGGGTGCAGCAGCATGTTGAAGATGCTGATGGCAGTGAGGGACTAGCCAAAGAAATTTCTTACCAGTGGAATTCTCCCACCCTCTTAATTTGTTCCATTACCTGCTTTATAACAGTACCCTTGTATTAAAATCTTTCCAGGTTTTGCTTTAGCATTTTCTAGCAGCTACTGCAAATTTGCATACTAACATCTCTTTTACAAGTGACATATATATATTACAAGGTGTAGTTCCTCATTAGCAAATGACTAGTAAATACAGGTGGTTTTATACACAAAATCTCAGCCTCTAATAATAGCTACTTTACAAGCACACATATTCAGAATGTTACTTTTCAGTTGCCCCCAAGTGATGTTTTACAAATCATGACTTTTTCTCTTTGTCTCATTCTGATTGGGGTCTTCAAGGTCAGCTCCTGCATCTGAGGCATTGGATTCTTTAACTTGTCTTTTCAGCTCATGGTACAGCTTGACAAACTTTGCAGGCAGGCACTGCGGACCTGTAGGTAGGAGGACACAAGCATACCCCCTCCCCCAGGTTATCAGTATCACAGGCCCTTCCCATTTCTGCAGGCCCAAAGGATCATGATACTACACTTTAGCACATTCTGAAGGTGGACTATCAGTGTTAAAATGTCATTGTACTGCAGTGACAGGAGTATTCATGGAAGACTGAGTGCAATTTAAAAATTCAATGTATGGATGGCACTGTCTAATTCTTCTTGAGGGACCATATTCCTCCTTTTTTATTTTTGTAGCATGGATTTCAGAACAGCGTAAGCTCACCTGTAGGGGAGTGGGGAATGCCAGTGATATGTGAGACCCCATTGCTGTGAAAATTGTGATAAAGCTAATGAAGTAAATGCAACTGGGAGGGAACTCCTAAAGTAGCAAACGCACATGTTAAATGTTGGATAACATCACTAGCTATCTCTCCTTTGTGGGCAGAAGCTGAAATCATATGTGAAAATGTGTCAACAGACACATGAACATATTTAAAGGCACCAAAGGAAGCAATGCGTGTAACATCTGTTTGCCAAATCTTATTTGCCTTTAAGCCATGAGGATGGCAAATGAGGTTTGAGCTGTTGACTGACAGTCAGGGCAAGACCTGGTAATTGCTTTGCTTGAAAAGAAAGCAGGTGTCCTGGGTTCAGCAGTAGCAGTCATGTTTTTCCATGTTTTTCCAGTCATTTTTTTACCACTACTGCTACCACCAATAATAACAATGATAAAGGAAATAACAAGGGAAGAGAATACAACACCTCACCACCAGCCAACCGATAACTCGCCCCCCCCCCAGCCCGACCAAGCTCCGACCGATACCTCCTCCAACCCTGCAGTCTCCCAGCCCTTCTGTTTCTTCAAAGCAGAGGCATTATGATGAAAAAAAAGGAATGTGAATGAAGCAGCTGCAGAAGTAAACTGCACGGTGTTAACAGTCAAGGAGTCTGCTATGTCGTTACCCGCATTTAAAGGGCTAGGGAGGTTAGAATGCAATCTAATATGTCCAATAAAAACAGAATAATTCCTAGTTTCCAAACAATGTTTTACCTTCAGAAAAATGTCAAAAAGTGCACAGTTATCTATTTCTTTTAACACACTAAAAGGAAGGTGTGGTAACAATCGAACAACATATTCTTAGTCACAAACAATATTTAAGCACTCTGCAGGGAGCAACTGTAGCCCATGTAAGACTGCAACAACTTCAACAAGCTGTGTAGAGCCATCCACATGCATAACAGAGGATTACCAGGAATCATTTTCAAACCAAACTACAGCAGCTTTGCCAGTTTTTCCAGAGCCATCAACAAAAATGGTTTTAGCATCCTGAATGGGTTGTGCTTGAATTCCAAATCAGTCCTGCAGATCAAAATCTGAAAAAGCTTTTAGCAATGCATGTTTCAGAGTACCATAAAAAGTTTTTCCTATAAAGTCTGCTAACGCAATTTGGAAAGAAACAGACTGAGCAAAGAGGAACTGAAAGTGTCTTACAGTTAATGGTAAATAGAATTCTTCAGGGTCGTTGCCTGTTAAATGTTGAACCCTCGTAGGGTCTTTGGAGATTAAGTAAACAATATCTAATGGTTCTGTCACAGTCTTTCTCTGGGGATGTGGTAAAAGAAAACATTCCAAAAAGTAGACAGTTACTGTCGATTTGACATATAATTCCTGGTGGCCTTTGTTGCATATTAACAACGAGCAGAAAAATTGGCAAGTGTAAATGCTCTCTATACGCCTGTAGCATCTCAGTTTTTTGAGTCACTATATTCAAAGCGTCAATAGTTTTAGGGGTAAGCTGATGAGGAGAATTCAAGTCTGAGTCTCCTCATAACAAATCAAAGAGTGGTTAAAGGTCAGCATTAGTAATACCCAACATAGGACACACCCAATTAATAGCACCTAAGAGCTTCTGTAAAACATTCAAATTTGTGATTTTGTTTGCCAGTTTTAGCTTCTGAGGCTTTACTGTTCGTTCAGTCACCACCCACCCACAATGTCGAGCAGTCAAATTACCACTTGCAGCATCTGTAAAGAAAGAAGCTAAACACACACACACTCCCAGTGCTTGTACAACTAGTTTCAGTTCCTCTTTATTCGCTACAGCATGGTAATATATAGCATACAAATACAGGTCTGAGCTATGAAGTCAAACAGCAACTACATCAATCACAGTGACTGTCTTCGGTCACTATAAATTCCACTCTATAAACAATCACTCCCCAGGCGGTTTTCCAGCCTGACCTTGCACTCACGCACACAAACGCTCCTTGGCTTGCTCAAGACCCAGGTGCACTATCAGCTTTTTTTCTTCTTTAATCATCCACACAGCAGGAACAGAATAGCTTGCAATTCCCACAGAGGACACCAGAACTGTACAGATTACTCCAAGTGAGGTCTAATGAGAGCAGAGGAGCAGGATCACCTCCTTTGACCTGCTGGTCACACTTCTTTTGATGCAGCCCAGGATATGGTTGGCTTTCTGGGCTGCGAGCACACACTGCTGGCTCATGTTCGGTTTCTCATCAACTTTCTCCACAGGGCTGCTCTGAATCTCTTCTCTGCCCAACCTGTAGTTGTGCCTGGTATTGCTCTGACCCAGGTGCAGGACCTTGCACTTGGCTTGGCTGAACTTCATGAGGTTGGCATTGGCCCACCTCACAAGTGTGTCAAGGTCCCTCTGGATGGCATCCCTTCCCTCTAGCGTATCAACCGAACCACATACCTTAGTGTTGTCATCAAACTTGCTAAGGGCACACTCAA
Organism: Pezoporus wallicus; assembly: GCF_028554395.1. Taxonomy (NCBI): domain Eukaryota; kingdom Metazoa; phylum Chordata; class Aves; order Psittaciformes; family Psittacidae; genus Pezoporus; species Pezoporus wallicus. The sequence goes on along the minus strand of NW_026640395.1, from coordinate 40,583 downwards.
TCTCACTGTCCATGTCGCTGACAAAAATGTTGAACAGGATTGGTCTGTTGGTACTGCTTTTTACACTGGTTGCTCACCTTTACTTACGATGCCTACAAGGCCTAATGCTTGCAGCAGTCTTACAATATGCATAAATTTAAGCTTTGACAGGAAAAGTAGTGTAAAAAGTCTCTACTGTAAGTACTACTACTGTGACAAAAAGTCTCTACTGTAAGTACTGTAACCACAACATATAAGCACTGATTTCCTGAACATCTCCTATTTGGGGGAATAGGCTTTCTCCATGATGAAACACATTTTTTCATTGCTACTCTTGAAAGTTGCATTTAAGCTGTGCAGAGTGTTGGTTTTCTTTATTTCTAGGAAATTGGACAATTGCTGATCATGTAATAAAAAGTGGACTTTTTAATCATCAGCTTAAAGGCAAATAATGTCTGTTTCTTGAGAAAAGTAATGTGTTGCGCCACTTATTTCTGCAGTGTGATTATAGATTTGTGAAGTTTATATTTTGTTTTTGTCATGGTTTAAGCCCAACCAGTAACTCAGAACCCCATAGCAGCTCACTCACTCCCCCCGCCCTCCTTCCTCCCCACACTCCCGGAGGGATGGGGAGGAGAATCAAAAAAAAGTAAATCCCACGGGTTGAGATAAGAACAGTCTAGTAACTAAGGTACAATACAAAACCACTACTACTACCACCAATAATAATAATGATAAGGGAAATAACAAGGGGAGAGAACAGAAAACTAAACGGGGAAGGAAAAAACAGGAATAAACACAAGTAATGCACAATACAATTGCTCATTACCCTCCAACCAATACCCAGCCTGACCTGAGCAGCGATCTGGGCCCTCCAGGTGACTCCCCCCAGTTTATATACTGGGCATGACATGCTGTGGTATGGAATACCCCTTTGGCTAGTTTGGGACAGGTGTCCTGTTTCTGCTTCCTCCTGGCTTCCTGTGCCCCTCCTCCCTGGCAGAGCATGAGACTCAGAAAGTCTTTTATTGGGGTAAACATTACTTAGCAGCAACTAAAAACACTGGTGTTATCAGCGTTGTTCCCAGGATGAAAGTCAAAAACACAGCACTGCACCAGCTACTAAGAAGGAGAAAAATGACTGCTACAGCGGAACCCAGGACAGGTTTTCACTTCATTTGTTTTCCTTGCAATATCTGCACATGTGATGGCTGCTTGTCATCGTCATTTTTGTGGCTTGTGAGTTATTTACATGTTAATTAAAGGATACATCTTTCACAGCAAGCTTTGTAAAAAAGGCCAGCTCCTGTTATAACATTACTGTTAGCGTGAATTAATGAAAGAGATCAATTTGGAGTTTTTATTAGTGGGGAAAGAGCTTTGAGTATGCTAAAAAAATTACATTTTGCAAGCTTGCTTCTGTGTTGTGTTACACACAGTAACCATGGTAGTATGGATCCTTCACTCACGATGGATGAACTCTTGTATACATCATAGTATTGTGAACTTGAATCTTTTTCAAGTACCTGGCAGTTTTGCTCTTATATAAGTAATATTTAACAAGATCTGAAGATGGGAAACTAAGAGGAGTTCAATTCAGGCCAGAAATATATATATTTTGGGCAATAAATGCTATGACACCCTCGTCAAAGGACTCTTCCACCTTTTAAACTGTTGACTTGTTAGGTTACTTGCTCATAGAATCATAGAATAGTTAGGGTTGGAAAGGACCTTAAGATCATCTAGTTCCAACCCCCCTGCCATGGGCAGGGACACCCCACACTAAACCATGTCACACAAGGCCTCGTCCAACCTGGTCTTGAACTCTGCCAGGGATGGAGCATTCACAGCTTCCCTGGGCAACCCACTCCAGGGCCTCATCACCCTTACAGTAAAGAACTTCCTCCTTATATCCAATCTAAACTACCCCTGTTTAAGTTTGAACCCGTTACCCCTTGTCCTGCCACTAGAGTCTCTAATGAAGAGTCCCTCCCCAGCATCCCTATAGGCCCCCTTCAGATAGATACTGGAAGGCTGCTATGGGGTCTCCACGCAGCCTTCTCTTCTCCAGGCTGAACAGCCCCAACTTTCTCAGCCTGTCTTCATATGGGAGGTGCTCCAGTCCCTTGATCATCCTCGTGGCCCTCCTCTGGACTCGTTCCAACGGTTCCATGTCCTTTTTATGTTGAGGACACCAGAACTGCATGTCTGTTACGAAGATTTATAGACAGCTTTAAACATTCTTCCTTCCAAGAGTTTCTGCATGATCCTTTTTGTGCAGAACTAGTTTGAAATAAACTTTCTTCCCTTGGTTACAAGGGAATGAGGTGATGGGTTAACTGTGCTGTGTTGGCACTTCAGGGACTTCAGTCATGCTTGCAGGAGACACTGTAAAAGCGAGCACTTGTGCATGATGCCCAAAAATTACTCTGCACTGAATGCTTCTACCACTAGCCACAGCTAAGCAATGGAGGATGTGACGAGGTCTGTAGTGCTGTCCCGTTCTTGGGATCTCCTAAAGCATCTCCTGAATCTTCCGCTCAAACAGTATAAATGCTGAGATGGGTTTTGTGGAGGTAGAGGAATTGCTTCAGCCTGTATAAATGGCTATTATAAAAAAAATGGTGATGCAGGCATAACCTTTGTGTAAGGGGTTATGCTGTGTTGTACCGTAAAAAGTAAGCAGAAATGCAGTAAATTTCTGGGTGGTCTTAAAGTAAAACCAGTTTTGTAAAAGGACCAAATAGAAGACGAATGTTCAACCTGTACGACATCCTTGTCTCTAAATTAGAGAGACATCAATTTGATAGATGGACCACTCGGTGGATAAAGAACTGTCTGGATGGCAGCACTCAAAGAGCTTTGGTCAATGGCTCAATGTCCAGCTGGAGACCAGTAACGAGTGGGGTCCCTCGGGGATCGGTGTTGGGACTGGTCATGTTCAACATCTTTGTCAGTGACATGAACAGTGGGATTGGATGTGCCCTCAGCAAGTTTCCTGATGACATCAAGCTGTTTGATTTGGTTGATACACTGGACAGAAGGAATGCTATCCAGAAGGACCTTGATATGCTTGTGAGGTGGGCTGATGCCAACCTTATGAAGTTTGACCATGACAAGTTCAAGGTCCTACACCGGGGTCGGGGCTATCCCAGGCAGGGCGGAGAAGAGATTCAGAGCAGCCCTGTGGAGAAGGACTTTGGGGTGTTGGTCAATGAGAAACTGAACATGAGCCGGCAGCATGCACTCGCAGCCCAGAAAGCCAACTGTGTCCTGGGCTGCATCAAAAGGAGCGTGACCAGCAGGTCGAAGGAGGTGATCCTGCCCCTCTACTCTGCTCTTGTGAATCCTCACTTGGAGCATTGTGTGCAGTTCTGGTGTCCTCAACATTAAAAGGACATGGAACTGTTGGAACAAGTCCAGAGGAAGGCCACGCGGATGATCAGGTGGCTGGAGCACCTCCTGTATTACGATAGGCTGAGAAAGTTGGGGCTGTTCAGCCTGGAGAAGAGAAGGCTGCGTGGAGACCCCATAGCAGCCTTCCAGTATCTATCTGAAGGGGGCCTATAGGGATGCTGGGGAGGGACTCTTCATTAGGGACTGTAGTGGCAGGACAAGGGGTAACGGGTTAAAAGTTAAACAGGGGAAGTTTAGATTGGATATAATGAGGAAGTTCTTTACTGTGAGGGTGTTGAGGCAGTGGAATGGGTTGCCCAAGAAGTTGTGAATGCTCCATCCCTGGTGGTGTTCAAGGCCAGGTTGGATGGAGTCTTGTGTGACACGGTTTAGTGTGAGGTGTCCCTGCCCATGGCAGGGGGATCGCAACTATATGATCTTAAGGTCTTTTCCAACCCTAGCTATTTTAACATTCTATAACATGTCAGGGTGAAAACTAACTTGGTCAACTTTTACATGCTACTTATTACCTATTATCACTTGTGCTAGATAAACATTTTTAAAATGCAAACATTTCTTTTCTGTACTCCACTAGAGAGTTAACCATAGCAATCTTCTCCCCCATTCCTTTTCTGGGCTCTGGTCTCTCTGCACAAGGAATAAATCAAAGCGGTCATGAATGAAAGGCATGAAGTGATCAGGGACTGACAGGAGGTAGTAAACTGAGCAGCAGCAATTGTGTTTATCAGCAAGTCCTGTCTCTGCAATTTAGAGATGAAACTGAAGACAAGGTGATAAATATAAGATGAAAGTTAACAGTGGTACAGTGAAAGCAATATTTTTTTTTTTCATAAGAGTATTCCAGTGCCCAGACTGAATAAAAGGAGTTTACTCTGGACACTCATTAATCTGAAATCACTTCTAGACTGTCTGGTTGTAGGATGAGAAAATCCTTATAAGCAGAAAGCTGTGTGTTTTGTGAGTGATATGACCAACTTTGGACAGTGAGAAACTGTCTCTGTCTACTCTGCTGCAGGCAGTCCTGAAGAGCCCTGTACCCCTGAGACCTTAGATGAAGTCAGGTCGACGGAGCGGTTTGCCTTAGTTGATGAGGAATGGGTTAGAGACCAGTTGAGCAAACTGGACATCCATAAATCCATGGGTCCAGGTGGGATGCACCCGCGGGTGCTGAGGGAACTGGCGGAAGTCATTGCTAGACCACTTTCCATCACCTTTACCAAGTCTTGGGAAACGGGAGAGGTGCCTGAGGACTGGAGGAAAGCAAATGTCACTCCAGTCTTCAAAAAGGGCAAGAAGGAGGACCCAGGTAGCTATAGACCGGTCGGCCTCACCTCCATCCCTGGGAAAGTGATGGAACACCTTATCCTTGGTGCTATCTTAAGGCATATCAAGGATAAGAGGGTTATGAGGGGCAGTCAAAATGGCTTCACCAGGGGGAAATCATGTTTGACCAATCTCTTAGACTTTTATGAGGAAATAACACGGTGGATGGATGATGGCAGAGCGGTGGATGTGGTCTACCTTGACTTCAGCAAAGCATTTGACACAGTCTCCCACAGCATCCTCACAGCTAAAATGAGGAAGTGTGGACTGGATGATCAGGTAGTGAGGTGGACTGTGAACTGGCTGAAGGAGAGAAGCCAGAGAGTTGTAGTCTATGGGGCTGAGTCTAGTTGGAGGCCTGTAACTAGTGGAGTGCCTCAAGGGTCAGTACTGGGACCGGTATTATTTAATATATTCATCAATGATTTAGATGAGGGAATTGAGTGTACTATCAGCAAGTTTGCTGATGACACTAAGCTGGGAGGAGTGGCTGACACGCCAGAAGGCTGTGCTGCCATCCAGCGAGACCTGGACAGGCTGGAGAGTTGGGCAGGGAGTAACCTGATGAAATATAACAAGGGAAAGTGTAGAGTCCTGCATCTAGGCAGGAACAACCCCAGGTTCCAGTATAGGTTGGGGAACGACCTGTTAGAGAGCAGTGTAGGGGAGAGGGACCTGGGGGTCCTAGTGGACGACAGGATGACCATGAGCCAACACTGTGCCCTTGTGGCTAAGAAGGCCAATGGCATCCTGGGGTGTATTAGAAGGGCGGTGGTTAGTAGGTCGAGAGAGGTCCTCCTTCCCCTCTACTCTGCCCTGGTGAGACCACATCTGGAGTATTGTGTCCAGTTCTGGGCCCCTCAGTTCAAGAAGGACAGGGAGCTGCTGGAGAGAGTCCAGCGCAGGGCAACGAAGATGATTAGGGGAGTGGAACATCTCCCTTATGAGGAAAGACTGAGGGAGCTGGGTCTCTATAGTTTGGAGAAGAGGAGACTGAGGGGTGACCTTATTAGTGTATATAAATATATAAAGGGGGAGTGTCACGAGGACGGAGCCAGGCTCTACTCAGTGGCAAACAATGATAGGACAAGGGGTAATGTGTACACACTGGAACACAAGAGGTTCCACTTAAACTTGAGAAGAAACTTCTTCTCAGTGAGGGTGACGGAACACTGGAACAGGCTGCCCAGGGAGGTTGTGGAGTCTCCTTCCCTGGAGACATTCAAAACCCGCCTGGACACATTCCTGTGTAACATTATCTAGGTGTTCCTGCTCCGGCAGGGGGATTGGACTAGATGATCTTTCGAGGTCCCTTCCAATCTCTAACATACTGTGATACTGTGATACTGTGATAGTCTACAGAGGCTCATGGAGAAATTCTGTGTAAGGAAAAATAGACAACAAATCTGTTGAAAGTAATTTCTCCAGATTCTATAGCTTTCAGCTGTGGCATGTAGGTTCCTGGGCATCTGGACTGCTTCTAAAGAGTGTTCACAGGGTAAAGGGGACTGAGCTAATTCACTGTACAGGTACATGCACACAGCCCCTTGAACACTGTTTTCATCTTTTCCAGCAAATCCCCCGATTTTGTGAAGGCTGGATAAATGCTATGGCTGTTGTCCTTACATCCTAAAGCATAAGGATCTAGGGTCATTACCTTGTTCCTTATATTCATGAATATGTTTCAAATGAATGGATTTCCAAAAGCAAAGTTAAAGGTGAATTCTACACCAGCACTCTATTGATAAGTAGCAGCAACCTTCCCAGTGCTGCTTATTACATTGTTATCAAGCATGTAATATGCTGTAGTGTTTACTTAAAATGAGTTATCATACTAAGGGTAGTTTAAATTATTTGATTCCTTTCTTGCTTCATTGCTATATTTTTCTGCAAAATGGTAAATTTGGTCAAACCCCATTTCTCTGTAATTTGATGCTACTACTTAGATCTGTGTTTGTCAGATAGACACATAATTGCCAGCAGAATTAAAGCTATTTGTTTTTCATTGTCTTTGAAGGTGATCTAGGCTTCCGGTAGGACTGAAAACAGCATCCAATTAGGAATAAATTCTCAGATGAGCTAGCTAGAGGATGCAGTGAGGGAAGCATATGTCTACTTCGCCTTTGTTCAAATTGTGAACTGGATTGGTATGTCCAAATTCAGGACACATATACCATGCCCCTTATATGAATAAAATGTATATGACAAAAAGCCTCAGGTTTTTAATTTTAAACTCATTAGTGCTCTGGCTCTAATGGTGGCTCTCATGGTGAGATGGCTCCTATGACTGGAGTGTTGGAATGGAAGGTTATAGGCTCTTTAGGAAAGACAGGCCAGGCAGACGGGGAGGGGGAGTAGCTATTTATGTCAGTCATAGGCTGAAGAGGATGGACCTTTGTCTGGGCACAGGTGATGAGTCAACAGAGAGCTTGCGGGTCAGGGTCAAAGGTAGAACAGCGATGGGGGACATTACTGTGGGGATCTGCTACAGACCACATGATCAGGAGGACTCTGGGGATGAAGCGCTTGATAGACAGATAGGAACAGCCTCACACTCACAGGCCCTTGTCCTCATGGGGGACTTCAACAGCCCCGATATCTGTTGGAGGGATGGTACAGCCCAGCACAAGCAATCCAGGAGGTTCCTTGATTGTCTGGAATACAACTTCCTCTTGCAAGACATAGAGGAGCCAAAAAGGAGAGGTGTCATGCTTGACCTCGTGCTCATCAACAGGGAGGGGCTGGTTGGAAATTTGATGCTCCAGGGAAGCCCTGGCTGTAGCAATCATGAGATGGTTGAGTTTGAGATCCTCAGGACAGTGAGAAGAGCATGCAGCAAGCTCACTGCCCTGGACTTCAAGAGAGCAGACTTTGGCCTCTTCAGGAACCTGCTTAGTAAGGTTCCATGGGATAAAGCTGTAGAAGGCAGGGTGGCCCAAGACTGCTGACTGATATTCAGGGATCACCTACTCCAAGGTCAGGAGTGTTGCGTCCCGACTAGAAGAAAATGGGGGAGGAGGGTGAGGAGAGCTCCATAGATGGATAAGAGGCTGCTGAGGAAACTTAGAGGGGAAATAAGGAGCTTATAAAAGGTGGATGCAAGGACAGGGGGCCTGGGAAGAATACAGGAATATTGTCAGGAAACCTAGGGATCAGTAGCTGTTGTCAGGGTTGGTGCAACCACTGTGCTTGGGGTTTGAGTAGTACCAGCAGATGTGCTGTCTGTTGCTGTCAGGTGTTGGGTAGATGCTGTACTTGTCGCTGGGGTTGGTGCAGTTGCTGTATTTGGAGTTGGAGTAGCTGCATTGTAAGTTGTAGTCCGAGCTTGAGTAGCTGCTGTAGTTGTCACTAGAGTTGGTGTAGCTGCTGTATATGGAGTTGGAGTATCTGCGTTGTCTGTTGCTGTGCCATCAGACCCAGAGACATTTTTTTTACCTTTGAAGGTGCTGGATAGTGTTGAAAAGGGTGCTGTAAGCATAGGCCAAGCCCCGGAATGTTGCAATGACTTGTCCCTCGGGTATGACCAGGATGACAACAAACCTCATTTAAGTGTTTTACTAATTTTTCTGGATTTTGCACCGGTTCAGTGGTGAAGTTCCAAAGCACTGGAGGGGCCCACTGGCCTAGATACTTGCTCATACTAGCCCACACACCCTGCCACGCATGACTACCCAACCTAGGAGAAAATCTCTTGGTCCTCCTATATCGTCATCTAACCCTAGACACGACCCAAACCTGATTCTGCTTAACTTTTGAGATCAGACGAAATGGTCTTGGGAAAAAAAACACTCTATGCGTGCCAACATGATGATCCCCATCACAATCAGCAGGCAAGTCTCAAGGGTATTTAAAGGCTATCCAAAACCTTCAGAACTCTCAAATGATTCTGTAAATAGTCGGTAAGGGAATGTCTCCTTCATAGGTTGACCATCCAAGGAGGGGAAAAAAAAATAAAAATGTGTAATTGCTAAACACTTCCATTATATACCTCCCAAAGTATAGAGGTGATGACCACACTAGGAATGCAAGCCAGACCAGTTTCATGATCAATGAGTCTGTTGTATTACAAGTCATTACCATAAAGTGCAGCAAAACAAGAACATTAGCCCAGGCCCCCCAGCCGATAAACACTAAAACAGCAAATACCAGCTGTAAGGTAGGATCTCAACTCTTTGTGCCTAACGCTGGGCGCCACAAAGAACTGTCGTTGCTTAGAATCATAGGATCATAGAATAGTTACGGTTGGAAAGGACCTTTAGATCACCTAGTTCCAACCCCCTTGCCATGGGCAGGGACACCTCACACTAAACCATGTCACACAAGGCCTCGTCCAACCTGGTCTTGAACACCTCCAGGGATGGAGCATTCACAACCTCCCTGGGCAACCTATTCCAGTGCCTCACCACCCTAACAGAAAAGAGTTTCCTCCTTATATCCAGTCTAAACTTCCCCTGTTTAAGTTTTAACCTGTTACCCCTTGTCCTTTCTCTACAGTCTCTAATGAAGAGCACCCCTATAAGGCCCCCTTCAGATACTGGATGGCTGCTATGAGGTCTCCACGCAGCCTTCTCTTCTCCAGGCTGAACAGCCCCAACTTTCTCAGCCTGTCTTCATGCAGGAGGTGCTCCAGTCCCCTGATCATCCTCGTGGCCCTTCTCTGGACCCGTTCCAACAGTTCCATGTCCTTTCTATGTTGAGGACACCAGAACTGCACATGACACTCCAGGAGAGGTCTCACGAGAGCAAAGGGGCAGGATCACCTCCTTCAACCTGCTGGTCACGCTCCTTCTGACGCAGCCCGGGATACGGTTGGCTTTCTGGGCCGCAAGCGCACACTGCCAGCTCATGTTTATTTTCTCATCAACCAACACCCCCAAGTCCTTCTCCACAGGGCTGCCCTGAATTTCTTCTTTGCCCAACCTGTAGCTGTGCCTGGAATTGCTTTGACCCAGGTGTAGGACCTTGCACTTGGCATGGTTAAACTTCCTGAGGTTGGCATCAGCCCACCTCACAAGTGTGTCTAGGTCCCACTGGATGGCATTCCTTCCCTCCAGCATGTCAACCGAACCACACAGCTTGGTGTCATCGGCAAACTTGCTGAGGGCGCACTCAATCCCACTGTCCATGTCACTGACAAAAATGTTAAACAAGATCGATCCCAACACCAATCCCTGAGGGACCCCACTCGTTACTGGTCTCTAGCTGGACATTGAGCCATTGACCACAACACTTTGTGTGCGGCCATCCAGCCAGTTCTTTATCCACCGAGTGGTCCATCCACCAAATTGATGTCTCTAAAATTTAGAGACAAGGATGTCATGTGGGAAAGTGTCGAATGGTTTACACAAGCCCAGGTAGATGAGCTCAACTGCTCTACCCCTGTCCATCGGTTCCATAGCCCCATCATGGAAGGCCACCAAATTGGTCAGGCAGGATTTCCCCTTAGTGAAGCCATGCTGGGTGTCACCAAGCACCTTGTTGGTTTCTCATGTGCCTTAGCATGCCTTCCAGGAGAATCTGCTGCAAGATTTTGCCAGGAACAGAGGTGAGACTGACTGGTCAGCAATTCCCCAGGTCATCCATTTTCCCCTTCTTGAAAATGGGGGTTATATTTCCCTTTCTCCAGTCGTTGGGAACTTCACCTGACTGCCATTATTTCTCAAATATGATGGCCAGCGGATTTGCAACTTCATTCGCCAGCTCCTTCAGGACCAGCGGATGAATCTCATCAGGACCCATGGACTTGTGCACTTTCAGCTTTTTAAGATGGTCTCGAACCAGATCCTCTCCTACAGTGGGTGCAAGGTCTTCATTCTCACAGTCCCTGCGTCTGCCTTCCAAGACTTGGGTGGTTTGGTCAGAGCCTTTGCCAGTTGTCGTGGTTTAAACCCAGTCAGGTAACTCGTTCACTCACTCCCCCCCTTCCTTCCCTCCCCCTACTCATGGAGGGACGGAAGACCGAGGCAAAGAAGTCATTCAGAACCTCAGCCTTCTCCAAATCCTGTGTTGCCAGTTCTCCCGAGAGCTTCCTGAGGAGGCCTACGTTCTCCCTTGTCTGTTTTTTATTTGCTATGTACCTGTAGAATCCCTTCCTGTTATCCTTAATACCCCTAGCCAAGTTTAATTCTAACTGGGCCTTAGCTTTCCTAACCTGGTCCCTAGCTTCCCGAACAACAACCCTGTACTCTTCCCAGGCCGCCTGTCCTTGCTTCCACTTATTATAAGCCTCTTTTTTCATTTGAATTTTCCTCAGCAGTTCCTTATCCATCCAAGGAGGTCTCCTGGTCCTCCTGCTGCACTTCCTTCTAGTTAGGATGAAGGTTGCTTAAGCCCAGCCGGCAACCCAGAACCATGCAGACGCTCGCTCACTCCCCCACCTTCCCCCCCTTCCTTCCCCTGCTCCCAGAGGGATGGGGAAGAGAATCAAAAGAATGTAACTCTCACGGATTGAGATAAGAATAGTCTAGTAACTAAGGTATAACACAAACCACTGCTGATACCACCAATAATAATAATGACAAGGGAAATAGCAAGGGAAGAGAATACAACCACTCACCACTTGCCAACTAATACTCAGCCCCACCCAAGCAGCGATCTGTGCCTTCCAGGTAACTGCCCCAAGTGTATATACTGGGCATAATGTGCTGTGGTATGGAATACCTCTTTGGCTAGTTTGGGTCAGGTGTCCTGTCCCTGCTTCCTCCCAGCTTCCCCTCCTTCCTGGCAAAGCAGGAGACTCTGCGAGTCCTTGGTCAGAGTAAACATTACTGAGAAACAACTAAAAACATCGGTGTTATCAGAGCTGTTCTTAGGCTGAGAGTCAAAAACTCAGCACTGCACCAGCTACTAAGGAGGAGAAAAATGACTCCTATTGCTGAACCCAGGACATCAGGTCAGGAAAGCTAAGTCCCAGTTAGAATAAAATCTGGCAAGGGATGTGAAAGATAACAGGAAAGGCTAATCTGGGCATGTAGAAAACAAAAGACAGACAAGGGACAGACAATGTGGGCCCTCTCTGGAAGCTATCAGGAGAACTGGCTACCCTGGTTTTGGAGAAGGCTGAGGTTCTTAATGGCTTCTTTGCCTCAGTCTTCACTGGCAAATGCTCAGACCACACAGCCCAAGTCTTGGAAGGCAGATGAGGAACTGTGAGAACACTGTTCCCTGGCCGACAGTCAAAAACACAGAGCTGCACCAGCTACTAAGAACGAGAAAAAATGACTGCTACTTCTGAACCAAGGACAGTATCCACCCCTTATTCCATACCATTCACGTCATGCTCAGATCCCACATTTTCCATATACTATCGCTCTTACATATATATACATCCACATACACACACAGACACGGAGAAAAAGATCATTTCTTAGTGCATGGATCAATCCCTATAATGCTGCTGAGTCCATTCGGTCCATGATGTCAGGTTCCATCTCTTGTAAAAAGTCTTTCAGGGCAGGAAAGGCTGTGTTCAGTGTTCACACTCGTGAATAACCTGGGCAATAGTGTCCATTGCTAAGTAAGTCCACCCCTTGATCATGAGTCCATCTCTATGTTGTATCTCTGCCCTGATGGCCTGAAGTGTCATGGGCCCACCAGGCTCAAAATAATTCACCCTCCGCTTCAGCAGTTTCTGCAACTTGTCATTGGGGACTCCATACAGCTGCCTTCCAACTCTGATGCTTCCAAAGCACTGGAGGGGCCCACTGGACTAGATACACACCCATACTGTCCCACATGCCCTGCCACTCATGACTGTCCAGCCCTGGGGAAAACCTCTTGGTCCTCCTATATCGTCGTCTAAACTTAGACAAGACCCAAAGTCAACGCTGGTTAACTTTCGGGATCAGACAAAATGGTCGTGGATAAAATGCACTCTGTATGTGTGCCAACATGCTGATCCCCATCACAATCAGCAGGCATGTCCCAGGGGTACCCAAAGGCCATTCAGAACCTTCAGAACTCTCAAATGATGCTGTTAATTTATTCCTATAATGCTCTTTTGGCCTTATTTCCTTTGTATTAGTCTTATTTTAAATGTGTTATTTTCTTAGAGGCATTACACTCATGAAAAGACTCGCATGCAGTCTCAATGTCGAGAATTTGCAGCGATAGTAAGTTTAAATCTGCTCACATCCACCCAGTCATCCAGTGGAATTGGTTTGGGGAGTTCTTTGTGGGGCTGTATGTTAGGGTGGGGCTTTTTTTGTTTATTTGTTTGGTTTTGTTTTGTTTCACCAACAGAACTGAAGTTAGAGGATGATGCTCTTAGCTCTGCTGTTTTGTTGACCAGTGTCTTTAAGACACAGCACAGCTATGAAAAGAAAGCTTACAAGCATCAGGTCAGTTGCTGCCAACCTGAATAACATCAATAACACTTGTTTTCCTTTCTTGTCCTGCTTCACTATTGAACAAACTAGGGAAAAAAAAACAGGAACTGTACTTAGCTCAGCATGCTAGGAATTCTTTATGGGAGTACAGGATGAGGCAGAAATGTTTGTGATGTCTCTTCCTCTCTAGCTCAAAGAATAGTTTTTTTCCTCTTTAAAGACAAAAAAAGGTGGAAATTTACACTCAGCAACCAAAGCTAAAGGAGTGAAGTTTGAAAGACTAATTGCGAGATCTAATTTTGTACAAGCTTTGCTGAGTATGCTTTGACTTGGAATTGCTGCCTCACTAGGACTTGATAAGAAGGACAGAGAAGTCAGTGGAAACAGACCTGTTGACTCTGTTGGGCATTGTATCTCACCCAGAAAGCGTATCACAAAACAGTTATAAAAGTAGAGAATTACAGCACAAAATCACCTTGTATCCTGAGTTGTTCTGAACACTTTCAGCTTACATTAATTTCCAACTGTACCATTCTCCCTAACTATCTGTGTCACAAAGCAATGCACCGAAGATGTCAGCTGTAATTCTTTTTCTGAAATATCTGCCTTTAAAATCTACATCAGGCAATTTGTATCATCTGTGAAACAACTGTCAGAAAGGGCCAAGAGGGAAACACCTGAGAAAAGCATAGTGAATGAAATGCTGAAAGATCTGCATGTCGAAGTGTTGTGTCCTGTGTGAAGAGCTACTTGAGGAGATACTGGAAAATCCAGTAACATTGTCAAAATTTTCTGTATCCATGCAGGTTGGAAATGCAGTCTTAAATCAGAGTCTCAGGCTGCTGGATGGTCTCTGGTGGCCTTGGACAATTGGCTACTGCTTGCAAGAGCTTTATGGGCAGCCTTAAAATGGCTTATAACACTTTCCATCAGAAGCTGATGTTATCCTGGCATCTTGGCTGATTTCTAATTGTAGTTTATCCATTAGAAGTTCTTCTAGGGCTTAATTTATTTATTCTTTGTAGACCAGTGCTGTAACTCTCTAAATAGAAGTTTTAAACTGGTATTTCTTTAGCTGTGTGTAGTCTTTACTATGATGTAGAGTAAGATACTCTTTTACTAAGCAGGTCACACTTATTTTTTTCAGTCTACAAGAGTTTTCTATAGAGTGTGATGAGAATTTTTCTTTGCTTCCTGCCCTAAATTTTTATGTGACCTTTCTCCACTTTTGAACAGTAACCACATTTCATTCAAGTATTGTATGTGCTTCGTTGATGCCAGTGTTATGTCCCTCAACATAAGTCTGTATGATAAACTCAGTAGTGGCACAGAGGGGTGGAGCCTTGTCGGGATTATGATTTCAGTTTGGAAAGAGTATGAGTTTAAATATTTATGTAAAATATTTGGGGATCTGTTTGTTTAAAAGATAGTATATACTTTTACAGTAAAGATTTTCAGGAATGTACAGCTGTGCTTCATAATAAAGTCAGTCCTTGTCAGTGCTGTTAGTACTTGCTAAAATGAATATGGCTATATGTTGCAGTGTAGAAAATCATCTTCCAAGAATTTGTTTTAAAAATAATAAGCTGGTGTCATGGCATGAAAAGCTATAGAGACATTAATTGTCTCTTCTATCACTTTGCTAAACTAATCCATATAAAAAAAGCAGATTAAATTGCCTGACTCTCATATATTTAGAATCATAGGATCATATAATAGTTAGGGTTGGAAAGGACCTTAAGATCATCTAGTTTCAACCCCCCTGCCATGGGCAGGGGCACCTCACATTAAACCATGCCACCCAAGGCTTCGTCCAACCTGGCCTTGAACACTGCCAGGATGGAGCATTCACAGCTTCCCTGAGCAACCCATTCCAGTGCCTCACCACCCTTACAGTAAAGAACTTCTTCCTTATATCCAATCTAAACTTCCCCTATTTAAGTTTTAACCCATTACCCCTTGTCCTGTCACTACAGTCCCTCCCCAGCATCCCTATAGGCCCTCTTCAGATACTGAAGGTTGTTATGAGGTCTCCACGCAGCCTTCTCTTGTCTAGGCTGAACAGCCCCAACTTTCTCAGCCTATCTTCATACGGGAGGTGCTCCAGTCCCCTAATCATCCTCGTGGACCTTCTCCGGACTTGTTCCAACAGCATTTAGCTGCACATGCCTTTGACAGCACTATAGTCCCACATCCCTCATGTCCAGGCCCTGCCATCCCAGAACCTTCCCAAAGATGGATGCACAAGGGAAGAGCTGACTGCACAAAGACAGTACCTTTTATAAATCACTTATATTGGACAATTTCAGTTTTTTTCCACCAACCTTTTTACACTTTGTTCTTGCTTTACACTTTGTTCTTGCTCCTCATCTGAATCAGAGGATTCCTCCTCAATCGGAGGTGGTCTCTGATCCGGTACTTTTGGGGAAACGTAATCCTCCATTCTATCCTCAACTCTGTTATCCTCAGCTCGTTTCTTAAGTTTCAAGCAAATTTCCCCAATATCACAACCAGAACAACATCTTTCCAATCTATTCCCTGCCTGCTTCCTTTCTTTTTCTAAAGCTAAAATTAAAGTATCCGAAGGTGCTATATTAATGCCACATTCTTCTTGCCATTCCAAGTGATTTCGCAACGTGAAAAACATATCTGCATATATTACTTCATCCCATTTTCCTTGCCGCCTCAAAACCAACATTAATTGCAACAATGTATTATAATTCAGAGTTCCATTTTTAGGCCATTTTTCCTGATCCTCCAGAGTGTACAAAGGCCACCATTGCTTACAATATTTTATGAATGTTTTCTTATTTACCAAGCCCCCAGGAGACCCTCCCAATTCTTTCCAGTGTGCCAAAATGCACCCTAAAGGACCCTTTTTCATGATCTCCTCAGTCTGCTGATTTCCCATTATCAATCTCTCACTCACACACACTAGGGATCCCACATACTCACTCCACGCAGTTACAGCACTTGAAACAGATACAGAGACTAAAATTCTATCAAACAGACAACAATTAATAATACAGTTCACCCATACCAAAATCACAAGACCAAAATCAGCACTCTAAAGAGCCACAAAACAAATCGAATGCCAATTTGAATACTTTTACCAATAAGATTCAAAATCACTTCCACACAACACCCCCTGCGTTTTGTATGACCCACCCAAACCAAAAGAAGCCCCCTGCTTCTTGCGGGTGTATACCACTAAAATCCAAACCCTCTTCTACAAGACACCCCCTGCGTCCTGTAGGACACAAACCACAAGGTGCCCCCTGCTTATTGTGGGTGTATACCAAACGGACGCTAGCAGCCGGGTGTACGCCTTTACCTATGAGATTTCCTATCTCGATTTACAGAAGGCTTCCAAACCTTGCATACGCTTACCAAACCAATTTACCAAACCGAGATGCCCCCTGCGCCTTACTCTTTTTTATTACATGTATTTAGTTTATAATGACTTCACGTTATTCTGTCAATTGCAAGAGAGCTGCTTTCAGGGCTAGAATTGCTATGTCTACTTTCAAAGCAATGGTAAGTATTGTATTTTACACCCTTTACCTTATAAACATCTTTTTCAGACAGGCAGAAAGTATCCTTTACTGATTGCTTGTGCATAGACAGAATGGCCTGAAAGTAATTATTCATCTCACATTACTGGCAGCAACCTCTAGAGAAATACTCTCTCAGCAGAAAAACGTACACAGTAAAGCGCTCAATTGGTGTTCTAAAACTTAAGTATATTTGCTTTTTCAAACACGTATCAGTAGGAAATTTTAGTTATATAATCAATTAAAGTAATACCCATTAGTTCCAGTTATGAAAAGCAGCACATTCAAGAGTCTTTCGCTTCTTAAAGAGGTGTGTTACAGAAAGCATTTCTCTGTTAATTAATACTTCTTACCATCATTTGGCTGTTCTGTTTCACACTCTACATAGACAGTCTTTGCTGGCAGATGAATTTTAATAAAGCATCAAAACCAGCTTGTGCTTCCAAGGCCACAGGGAGACAAGAGGCTATCTAGGTCTACCAGAGCTGACTAAACACACCATTTGTCACACCACAAATACCCAAAGGTACCACTGCTTGCAAACACAACAGATGTAAAAAATAAAATGAAAATATAAAAACAGCAAGGAGAAAATGAAACCTAAGAAGAGCAAGAGGATAAAGTACCTTCAGATTGCCTTTTGTTGTGAATGCTCTACCACATATAGTGCAGGCAAAAGGTTTCTCACCAGTGTGTGCCCTTTCATGGATCTGCAGCGCACTGGAGGAAGAAAATGTTTTCCCACATGTGTTGCAGTAGTGCTGTTTGGAGGTACTTTGGGGGAGAGCAGGAAGCAGGACAGGAGACATGGCAGAGGAGGACAGAGGCCCTGAAGCAACAAGACCAGAGGGTGTTTCTTTGCTATCCTGAAGAGAGCTATGCACAAAGCTGTTAACCTCGGTCATTATGATCAATGACAGGGAATTATCAGGCATAACCGAAGAGTTCTGATTAGGGCCGATACTGGAATTGGGCTCAAAAAGTTGTGATGGTAGATCTCGCATTTGATGTATCAACATATGCTGCTTCAAATTACCCTTTGTGTAAAAGCCACAACTGCAAACTGTGCAAATAAATGGTCTCTCTTTGGTATGACTTCTGTAATGAATGTCCAAGGCACTCTGACAAGCAAATGTTTTGCCGCAAGTGTTTTTGCCACAAATGTCACAAGTGGTGTTTTTAAATTTACCCCTATCTCTGAAAGGGAAAAGCATACTCAGAGACTCTTCTTTAATAATTTTATCAGTGTTACTGGATGTCAAGTCCAAAGCACCACTGCTAGCAGGGGCTGGAGACAAACTGTTGGCAAACTGGTTTGGTAAAGCTCTTACTGTTCAGGTCTCTGGGTGCAGGGAGTGCCAGAGCCTGCTGCTGCCGGGGGAGGGAGGACAGCATTCCACCTGCGTGAGGTGTGAGCAGGTAGAAGATCTGCTTAGCCTGGTGGCAAGACTTAAGGAGGAGGTTGAGACACTGAGGACCATCAGGGAGTGTGAAAGGGAGATCGACTGGTGGAGTAACTCCCTGGCGGGCCAGTCAAAACGGTTCCAGGGAGATACCCCCCAAAAGGGGAAGGACGCCCTGCCTTCTCACACAGAGGGGGATGGCCCGAGGCAGCCCCTGCCCTGTAGCTGTTGCGCAGAGGTAGGGGACCAAAAAGACGACGAGGGTTGGAAGCGAGTTCCAGTTTGGCGTCATGGGAAACCCTCCCCCCTTCCTGCCCTGCTTCCCCAGGTGTCCCTCCGTAATAGGTTCGAGGCCCTGGATCTTGAAGGAGGGGTAGGTGAGAATGTGGGGCAAAGCCAGCCCACAAGGCCACATAGGAAAAGGGAGTCGAATTTGCACCTCAAGACTGCCTCTGTTAAGAAAGAAAGAAGGGTCATTGTAGTAGGGGATTCCCTTCTGAGAGGAACAGAGGGCCCGATATGCAGAGTTGACCCTCATCATAGGGAAGTGTGTAGTCTGCCTGGAGCCCGGATCAGGGATATCACTAGGGCGCTCCCCAACCTGGTGCACCCGACAGACTATTACCCGCTGCTGGTCTTCCAGACAGGTGGGGAGGAAGCTGCTTCCCGCAATCTGAGGGGGATGAAGAAAGACTACAGGGCCTTGGGGCGGATGGTGAAAGAGTCTGGGGCTCAAGTGATCTTCTCCTCTCTCCTTCCATCTTCCACTGATGTGGGAAGGAATGGGAAGATTCAGTTCATGAACAATTGGCTTCGAGACTGGTGCTACAGGCAGGGCTTTGGATTCTTTGATAACGGCTGGTTTTATAGGGCACCAGTCTGGACAATGACAAGTGAGAAAGGTTTGTCTCACAGAGGGAAAAGGATGCTGGGGCACGAATTAGCAGGGCTCATTTGGAGAGCTTTAAACTAGATTCGAAGGGGGATGGGCTTGTAGCTGGGCTTGCCCCAGTGGGGCAGCGCTCCAGAATTAATGAAGACTGGGAGGCCTCCTACAATCCTAGGGTGAAATCGGTGTGCTCAGCTCGCTCCCTGAAATGCCTGTACACCAATGCGCGCAGCATGGGAAATAAGCAGGAGGAGTTGGAAACCTGTGTTAAGTCAGGAGATTATGATCTGGTGGCAATTACAGAGACGTGGTGGGACAGCTCACATGACTGGAATATAGTCATGGAAGGCTATGTCCTTTTCAGGAAAGACAGGCCAGCCAGGCGGGGTGGTGGGGTTGCTCTTTATGTGCGGGAGGAACTACAGTGCACCGAGTTCTGTCCAGGGACAGATGATGAGCGAGTTGAGAGTCTGTGGGTGAGAATTAAGGGGCAGGCTGGCAGGGGGGATACTGTTGTAGGTGTCTGTTACAGACCACCGGATCAGGGTGAGGAAGTTGACGAGGCCTTCTACAGGCAGCTGAGAGCGGCCTCACAGTCACAGGCCGTGGTCGTCGTGGGGGATTTTAACTTCCCTGATGTTTGCTGGAAGGACCACTCGGCAACCCAGCCACAGTCCAGGAGGTTCCTCCAGTGTATGGATGATAACTTCCTCCTGCAAATGGTGGATGAGCCGACCAGGAGAGGAGCGCTGCTGGATCTCATCCTCACTAACAAGGAGGATCTGGTCGAAGCAGTAAGGGTTGAGGGCTGCCTTGGTTGCAGCGACCACGAGATGGTGGAGTTCAGGATCTTGTGTGGCAGGACTAGTAGAATACCAAGTAGAATTGCAACCCTGGACTTTAGCAGGGCAAACTTTGGCCTTTTCAAGCAATTGCTAGGGGAAATCCCATGGGCAGGGCTGCTTGAAGGTAAAGGGGCCCAAGATAGTTGGTTGACATTCAAGGACTGCTTTTTCCGTGCTCAAGATCGGAGCATCCCGACACGTAGGAAGTCAAGGAAGAGGGCCAAGAGACCTGCGTGGCTAAATAGGGAATTGCTGGGTATGCTCAAGTGGAAGAGGAGAGTTTACAGGTCATGGAAGGAGGGGCTGGCCACTTGGGAGGAATATAAGGCTGCTGCTAGAGGATGTGGGAAGGCAGCTAGGAGGACTAAGGCATGCTTAGAATTAAACCTGGCAAGAAGGGTCAAGGACAGCAAAAAGAGCTTTTTTAAATACATGGCAGACAAAACTAACACCAGAGGCAATGTAGGCCCACTGATGAACGGGATGGGTGCCCTGGTGACAGAAGATAAAGAGATGGCAGAGTTACTGAATGCCTTCTTTGTCTCTGTCTACTCTGCTGCGGGCAGTCCTGAAGAGCCCTGTACCCCTGAGACCTTAGATGAAGTCAGGTCGACGGAGCGGTTTGCCTTAGTCGATGAGGAATGGGTTAGAGACCAGTTGAGCAATCTGGACATCCATAAATCCATGGGTCCAGATGGGATGCACCCGCGGGTGCTGAGGGAACTGGCGGAAGTCATTGGTAGACCACTCTCCATCATCTTTACCAAGTCTTGGGAAACGGGAGAGGTGCCTGAGGACTGGAGGAAAGCAAATGTCACTCCAGTCTTCAAAAAGGGCAAGAAGGAGGACCCGGGTAACTACAGACCGGTCAGCCTCACCTCCATCCCTGGGAAAGTGATGGAACACCTTATCCTTGGTACCATCTTAAGGCATATCAAGGATAAGAAGGTTATGAGGGGCAGTCAACATGGCTTCACCAGGGGGAAATCATGTTTGACCAATCTCTTAGCCTTTTATGAGGAAATAACACGGTGGATGGATGATGGCAGAGCGGTGGATGTGGTCTACCTTGACCTCAGCAAAGCATTTGACACAGTCTCCCACAGCATCCTCACAGCTAAAATGAGGAAGTGTGGACTGGATGATCAGGTAGTGAGGTGGACTGCGAACTGGCTGAAGGAGAGAAGCCAGAGAGTTGTAGTCTATGGGGCTGAGTCTAGTTGGAGGCCTGTAACTAGTGGAGTGCCTCAAGGGTCAGTACTGGGACCAGTATTATTTAATATATTCATCAATGATTTAGATGAGGGAATTGAGTGTACTATCAGCAAGTTTGCTGATGACACTAAGCTGGGAGGAGTGGCTGATACACCAGAAGGCTGTGCTGCCATCCAGCGAGACCTGGATAGGCTGGAGAGTTGGGCAGGGAGTAACTTGATGAAATATAACAAGGGAAAGTGTAGAGTCCTGCATCTGGGCAGGAACAACCCCAGGTTCCAGTATAGGTTGGGGAACGACCTGTTAGAGAGCAGTGTAGGGGAGAGGGACCTGGGGGTACTAGTGGACGACAGGATGACCATGAGCCAACACTGTGCCCTTGTGGCTAAGAAGGCCAATGGCATCCTGGGGTGTATTAGAAGGGCGGTGGTTAGTAGGTCGAGAGAGGTCCTCCTTCCCCTGTACTCTGCCCTGGTGAGACCGCATCTGGAATATTGTGTCCAGTTCTGGGCCCCTCAGTTCAAGAAGGACAGGGAGCTGCTGGAGAGAGTCCAGCGCAGGGCAACAAAGATGATTAAGGGAGTGGAACATCTCCCTTATGAGGAAAGACTGAGGGAGCTGGGTCTCTATAGTTTGGAGAAGAGGAGACTGAGGGGTGACCTTATCAGTGTCTATAAATATATAAAGGGGGAGTGTCACGAGGACGGAGCCAGGCTCTACTCAGTGGCAAACAATGATAGGACAAGGGGTAATGGGTACAAACTGGAACACAAGAGGTTCCACTTAAACTTGAGAAGAAACTTCTTCTCAGTGAGGGTGACGGAACACTGGAACAGGCTGCCCAGGGTGGTTGTGGAGTCTCCTTCCCTGGAGACATTCAAAACCCGCCTGGATGCATTCCTGTGTAACATTATCTGGGTGTTCCTGCTCCGGCAGGGGGATTGGACTAGATGATCTTTCGAGGTCCCTTCCAATCTCTAACATACTGTGATACTGTGATACTGTGATACTGGACCAGGACTGAACTGTGAAATATGCAAAGAGATTTCACCCATCTTCCAGGGGAGCACATTGTCACCTGGTTGTTCTGATGCTGGGACGATGGGGTCATAAACTAGAAGGTAGGGAAGCCAAGCAGCTGGGATCGCTTGCTAGGGAAGGAGGAACTGACAAAGCGATTATGTGTCAGTGACAATAGATAATGGTCTGTGGTGAAACACACAAAAATGGAAAAGTATTGTTTGGCATAGGTTGTGGTATCATAACCTTGTAAATAGGGGAGCTAACACAGCTGTTAGAAAAAGGGAGTCTTATACTGGTAAACAGCTGTTCACACACTGGCCACATGTTTGAAGACGTTGCAAATGGTAATTTTTCACTCCAGCCCAAGGGGAATATAAGGACCTATGCAGAGTTGGACAAGTGAGAAGGCCAGGCGCGCATCTTGATTCAGGGGACGCCCTGACGACACACCGTCTACAACCACTCTGACTGGGCAACATGTTCCATCTCCTTCTCCTGCTCGGTGGTATCCCATGCAACCAGGGGTCAGTATGTATGTATGCAACTTGCTTTGCATTAGTGTATATTTGCTTCACATTAATAACACAATAAATAGACTAGAGCATTTGATTGTTTACATTGTGTTTGGTGTCCAGACATTGGACATGGGAATCCTACAAATCTGGAACAGACTGCAAAAATGAAACAAGTCTTCAGCCTTTGGAGGCAGCTCTTGGCAGCTGTGAAAGAAAGGTTTCCCTATAAGGACGATGTTAGGAGTCGCTCAGGAAAGTGGACCATGATAGAGAGATGAATCCAGTTCCTGAAGGAACCAGCCATTCTAGAGATGAACTATCATAAGCCAGATGTTGGGAATGTATCCGTAGATCCCGATGAAGTTGAATGTACACAACCTATGTGGCAGAAACTTATACCAAGTTGTTGTGGTTAAAACCCTAGCCAGACAGCTTGTTCACTCACTCCCAGTGAGTGGTGCCGGGCTGAGAGCAATTGAGGGCCAGCCCCCCGGGGCTCTCCCCTTCCCTGCTCCAAGAGGAACGGGGAGGAGGATCGAAAGAGTGCAACTCCTACGGGTTGAGACAAGAACAATCCAGCAACCAATGTACAACACAAATCACTACTGCTACTACCAACGACAACAATTATAAGAGAAAATAACAAGGGAAGAGAATACAATACCACCGGCCAAGAAATGAGTCCCACCCGGAAGCCTGTGTCCTTCCGGGTAACTCCCAGTTACGCCCCACACCGGGCATGATGTGCTGTGGTATGGAATACCTCTTTGGCTAGCCTGGGTCAGGTGCCCCGTCTCTGCTTCATCCTGGCTTCCCCTCCTCCCTGGCAGAGCATGAGCCTCACAAAGTCCTTGGTCAGGGTAAACATCACTTAGCAACAACCAAAAACATCGGTATCACCGACACTGTTCCCAGGCTGGAAGTCAAAACACAGCACTGCACCAGCTACCATGAAGGAGAAACATGACTGCTACTGCTGAACCCAGGACACAAGGGCTCCATGATCATATGCCAACTCATTGGCCCCAATGACCTGGAGTGACGTAGCGCCATGAACAGTTGATGAACTGACTTGTCAACTCTGAGAGTTCGAAGACAATCTCACTCCTTCCATTATTTCAGCTGTGGAAACACTCCCGACCCAGGACTTCAAATTATTGAGAGACGATCTATGCAATGGTCACAGGGCTGCTTGTGCACTTTTATTTCTGCTAGCATATGAGAGTGCAGGGAGATTGCAGGGCTGTTTTAGACCCAGTGTCCTGGGTTTAACAGTAGCAGACAATTTTTCTCCTTCTTGGTAGCTGGTGCAGCACTGTGCTTTGACTTCCAGACTGGGAACAGTGCTGGTGATGCCTATGTTTTTGGTTGTTGCTAAGTGATGTTTACCCTGACCAAGGTACAATATTTATTACTTGGATTAGGATTAACTATTCCAAATTCTAACCTTTCCTTTGAAACAGATTGCTAGTGTTCACCCACAAATTTGTCCATGAGACAGTGTTAGGAATTGGAACTCCAATTAATGGGAGATCCAGGCTTTCTCCTGATTTAGGCAAGTGAACATGCACCCAACAGTCAGTACGATTAAAAACATTAGTAACATCCTGCACTAATTTAAGGTATAAGTTATGGTCCCAAGCTTGTGCGCCAGTTATCATACGAGTCCAAATTATGACCGACGCAATTTCATACCTAAGGGTCCTGAAGGTTCGATCCGCCATGTCTACTCTGGGTCTGGTGCTTTCTTTATTCTTGAATAATGTATGCAAGCAGGTTGTTCCTTTTTTTCACTGCTGTAAAGGTGGTCAGTAATATCTGGTACGGTCCACTCCACTTCTCCTGTAGAGGATCTCCTGACAAATTCTTAACATAAACTCGGTCTCCAGATCTTAAAGGGTGACTCGGATAATCCAAACCTCTTGCTCTTGTCCCTACTATTCTCTTATTTATCTCCTCCAATTGTTTTCCCAGATTGATCAGAAACTGTCGGAGATAGCCTTCTCCCACTTCCTGAAGACTTTCTCCTTTAAACCGGGACTGATATGGTCTTCCATACAAAATCTCAATTGGGCTAACCTCTTCTTTCAACCGAGGTTTAGTTCGAATTCTTAATAGAGCAGTGGTAAAGCCTGGCACCAATATAAATTAGTTTCCTGACATATTTTACTGATCTGTTGTTTAATCAGATGGTTCATCTTTTCTACTTGCCCACTGGCCCGAGGCCTATATGGAACATGTAGTTGTTAATCAATTTCTAATTTTTTGCTAATTTCTTGTAAGAATTTTGCACTAAGGTGTGAACCCCGGTCAGAAGAAATTGCCGCTGGTACTCCAAAACAAGGTATTATTTCATTTAATACTGTTTTAATCACTTGTCTTGCATTATTTATCGTACAAGGGAATGCTTCTGGCCAGCCTGAAAAAGTATCCGTTAACACCAACAAATATTGATAACCCCCTTCAGCTACTGCTGAACCCAGGACACTTGGTAATTCAGAAAAATCTGTTTGCCACTGCTGTCCCAGATAACTTCCTGTCCCAATTGTCCCAATTTGATTTCTATTTTCAGTTTTAGGATTATTCTTAAGACATAGCTGACATTGTTTTGTCACTAATTGAACTGTGCTGTATAGATTCCTTCCTACAATTTGTTTGCCTAAGTATTTACATAAAGAGTTGCTACCCCAATGAGTTTTATTATGTTCTTCCTGAACTAATGCCCAGAGTTGGTTATAGGGGATTACAATTCACCCATCAGGTATCTGAACCCAACCCCCTTTATTTTCCTGTCCCTTTAGATCCTCAATCATTTTTCTATCCTCTTTTGAATACCTAGGTTTAGATTTTTCAATTGTTAATTTGCAGTCAGGGATTAAGGACATGATTTGAGATTGTTCAGCTACTCATTTGGCTTCAAAATCAGCCAAATTATTTCCAATTTCCTGATCAGAGTCACCTTGTTGATGCCCTCTACAATGCATAATAGCTACTTCCTCAGGTAGCTGAACAGCTTCAAGTAGCCGTAGAATCAACCCAAAACCCAACCTTAACTGGAACAAACTGGAAGGGCCATGCTTACACTGTAACTGTAACATAGTGAGAGTAATACTATATTCTGTTACACTGTAACTGTAACAAACTGAACTTTGTTACAGCAATTTCTACCTTTACCTATAGGTGTTCAACCTTAACACTAACATCCAACTCCTAACTCCAAATAGTACCTCCAACTCCAAACTCCAGCTCCTTCCTCCAACTCCAAACTCTAACCCAAACCCTAAAACCAAACCCAACCCCGACCATAACTGGAACAAACGGGAAGGGCCTTTCTTACAGTATAACAGTAATAAAGTGAGTGAAATCCTATACTCTGTGTCCTGGGTTCAGCAGTAGCAGTCATTTTTCTCCTTCTTGGTAGCTGGTGCAGTGCTGTGTTTTGACTTTCGGCCTGGGAACAGAGCTGATAATATTGATGTTTTGGTCTGGCCAAGGACTTTATGAGCTTCATGCTCTCCCAGGGAGGAGGGGAAGCCGGGAGGAAGCAGAGACAGGACACCTGACCCAAACTAACCAAAGAGGTATTCCATACCACAGCACGTCATGCCCAGGATGTAAATGGGAGTTACCCGGAAGGGCTGGTAGGACTGCGGGGGTTGGAGGAGGTATCGGTTGGTGCTTGGTTGGGCTGGGGGGGCAAGTTATCGGTCGGCTGGTGGTGAGGTGCTGTATTCTCTTCCCTTGTTATTTCTCTTATTATTATTGGTGGTAGCAGTAGTAATTTGTGTTATACCTTCATTACTAAACTGTTCTTATCTCAACCCGTGGGAGTTGCATTCTTTTCAATTCTCCTCTCCATCCCTATGGGAGTAGAAGGAGGGCAAGAAGGGGGGGAGTGAGTGAACGAGCTGTCTGAGTGGGTTTAAACCATGACACTCTGTTACACTGTAACAATGTGAACACTGTTACAGCGATTTACACCCTTACCTATTGGTATTCAACCCTAAAGCTAACCTTCAACGCCTAACTCCAAATCCTACCTCCAACTCCTAACTCCAAATCCAACCTCCAACTCCTAACTCCAAATCCAAAAGCCTAACGTCCAACTCCTATCTCCAACTCCAAACACTAATCTCCAGCTCCTACCTCCAACTCCTACCTACAACTCCAAACCCTAACCTCCAACTCCTACCTCCAACTCCTTCATCCAACTCCATACCTTAGGCCTCACCCTAACCCTAACCCATAAATCAACCGAAACCCCAACCTTAACTGGAAGGAATTGGAAGTGCCTTTCTTACACTGAAACTGAAGCATAGTGATTGTAACACTATACTCTGTTACACTATAACTGTAACAAAGTGAACTTTATTACAGCAATTTCTACCCTTACATAGGCGTGCTCAGCCCTAACCCTAACCCTAACCCTAACCCTAACCCTAACCTCCAGCTACTAAACTCCAAAACCTACCTCCAACTCCTAAATCTAACTGGAAACCCTAAACTCCAACTCCTACATCCAACTCCTATTTACAACTCCAAACACTAACCTCCGACTCCTAACTCCAACTCCTTCATACAACTCCAAAACCTAACCCTCACCCCAAAATCAACCCAAAATCCATCCTTAACTGGAACAAACTGGAAGTGCCTTTCTTACACTGTAACTGGAACATAGTGAGTGTAATACTATATTCCGTTACACTGTAACTGTAACAAAGTTCACTTTGTTACAGCAATTTCTACCCATATGTATAGGTGTTCAAACCTAACCCTAACATCCAACTCCTACCTCCAAATAATAACTCCAACTTTTAAATCCAGCTTTTCCTCCAACTCCAAACTCTAACCTGTGAACCCTAACCTTAAGCCCAACCTTAAACGCAAACCCAACCCCAACCATAACTGGAATGGGAAGGGCCTTTCTTACACGGTAACTGTAACAAACTGACTGTAATACCATACTGTTTTAACACTGTAACTGTAACAAAGTGAACTTAATTACAGCGATTTCTACGCTTATGTATAAGTGTTCAACCCTAACCCTAACCTCAAACTCCTAACTCCAAATCCTACCTCCAACTCCTAACTCTAACTCCAAACCCTAACCTCCAAGTCCTATCTCCTACTCCTTCCTCCACCTCCAACTCCTTCACCAAAGTCCAACTCCAAACCCTAACCCTAATGCTAACCCTAACCTCGAAACTGGAACTAGAATACTATACTCTGTTACACTGTAACTGTAACAAAGTGAACTTTGTTACAGCGATTACTGGCCTTAGGTATAGGTGTTCAACCCTAACCCTAACCTCCAACTCAAAGTCAAACCTGAAACTATAACCTTCAGCTTCTAACTCCAACTCCTTCCTCCAAGACCATCTCCAAACCCTAACCCTAACGCTAAACCTAACCCCAAAACCCAACCCCAAAACTAAGTGGAACAAACGGGAAGAGGGCTTGCTTATTGTTTTCCCAGATTGATCAGAAACTGTCAGAGATAGCCTTCTCTCACTTCCTGAAGACTTTCTCCTTTAAACTGGGACTGATATGGTCTTCCATGCAACATTTCAAATGGGCTAACCTCTTCTTTCGACTGACAGCAAAAAGAGCTTTTTCAAATACGTGGCAGACAAAACTAACACCAGAGGCAATGTAGGCCCACTGATGAACGGGATGGGTGCCCTGGTGACAGAAGATACAGAGATGGCAGAGTTACTGAATCCCTTCTTTGTCTATGTCTACTCTGCTGCAGGCAGTCCTGAAGAGCCCTGTACCCCTGAGACCTTAGATGAAGTCAGGTCGACGGAGCGGTTTGCCTTAGTTGATGAGGAATGGGTTAGAGACCAGTTGAGCAAACTGGACATCCATAAATCCATGGGTCCAGATGGGATGCACCCGCGGGTGCTGAGGGAACTGGCGGAAGTCATTGCTAGACCACTCTCCATCATCTTTACCAAGTCTTGGGAAACGGGAGAGGTGCCTGAGGACTGGAGGAAAGCAAATGTCACTCCAGTCTTCAAAAAGGGCAAGAAGGAGGACCCAGGTAGCTATAGACCGGTCAGCCTCACCTCCATCCCTGGGAAAGTGATGGAACACCTTATCCTTGGTGCCATCTTAAGTCATATCAAGGATAAGAGGGTTATGAGGGGCAGTCAAAATGGCTTCACCAGGGGGAAATCATGTTTGACCAATCTCTTAGCCTTTTATGAGGAAATAACACGGTGGATGGATGATGGCAGAGTGGTGGATGTGGTCTACCTTGACTTCAGCAAAGCATTTGACACAGTCTTCCACAGCATCCTCACAGCTAAATTGAGGAAGTATGGACTGGATGATCAGGTAGTGAGGTGGACTGTGAACTGGCTGAAGGAGAGAAGCCAGAGAGTTGTAGTCTATGGGGCGGAGTCTAGTTGGAAGCCTGTAACTAGTGGAGTGCCTCAAGGGTCAGTACTGGGACCGGTATTATTTAATGTATTCATCAACGATTTAGATGAGGGAATTGAGTGTACTATCAGCAAGTTTGCTGATGACACTAAGCTGGGAGGAGTGGCTGACACGCCAGAAGGCTGTGCTGCCATCCAGCGAGACCTGGACAGGCTGGAGAGTTGGGCAGGGAATAACCTGATGAAACATAACAAGGGAAAGTGTAGAGTCCTGCATCTGGGCAGGAACAACCCCAGGTTCCAGTATAGGTTGGGGAACGACCTGTTAGAGAGCAGTGTAGGGGAGAGGGACCTGGGGGTACTAGTGGACGACAGGATGACCATGAGCCAACACTGTGCCCTTGTGGCTAAGAAGGCCAATGGCATCCTGGGGTGTATTAGAAGGGCGGTGGTTAGTAGGTCGAGAGAGGTCCTCCTTCCCCTCTACTCTGCCCTGGTGAGACCGCATCTGGAATATTGTGTCCAGTTCTGGGCCCCTCAGTTCAAGAAGGACAGGGAGCTGCTGGAGAGAGTCCAGCGCAGGGCAACAAAGATGATTAAGGGAGTGGAGCATCTCCCTTATGAGGAAAGACTGAGGGAGCTGGGTTTAGAGAAGAGGAGACTGAGGGGTGACCTTATAAGTGTCTATAAATATATAAAGGGGGAGTGTCACGAGGATGGAGCCAGGGTCTACTCAGTGGCAAACAATGATAGGACAAGGGGTAATGGGTACAAACACAAGAGGTTCCATTTAAACTTGAGAAGAAACTTCTTCTCAGTGAGGATGATGGAACACTGGAACAGGCTGCCCAGGGAGGTTGTGGAGTCTCCTTCCCTGGAGACATTCAAAACCCGCCTGGACACATTCCTGTGTAACATTATCTAGGTGTTCCTGCTCCGGCAGGGGGATTGGACTAGATGATCTTTCGAGGTCCCTTCCAATCTCTAGCATACTGTGATACTGTGTGAGGTTTAGTTCAAATTCTTAATAGAGCCAGTGGTAACTGGTACCAATATAAATTCATTTCCTGACATAGTTTACTAATCTGTTGTTTAATCAGATGGTTCATCTTTTCTACTTGCCCACTGTCCTGAGGCCTATATGGAACATGTAGCTGCCTATCAATTTCTAATTTTTTGCTCATTTCTTGTAACAATTTTGCACTAAAGTGTGAGCCTCGGTCGGAAGAAATTGCCGCTGGTACTCCAAAACAAGGTATTATCTCGTTAAATACTGTTTTAATCACTTGTCTTGCATTATTTATCCTACAAGGGAATGCTTCTGGCCAGCCTGAAGAAGTATCCATTAATACCAACAAATATCGATGACCCCCTTTTCTTGGGATTTCAGAAAAATCTATTTGCCACTGCTGTCCCAGATAACTTCCTCTCACAATTGTCCCAATTTGATTTCTATTTTCAGTCTTAGGATTATTCTTAAGACATAACTAACATTGTTTTGTCACTAATTGAACTGTGGTGTATAGGTTCTTTCCTACAATTTGTTTGACTAAGTATTTATACGAAGTGTTGCTAACCTGATGAGTTTTATTATGTTCTTCCTGAACTAACGCCCAGACTTGGTTATAGGGGATTGCAGTTTGCCCATCAGGTATCTGAACCCCACCCTCTTTATTTTCCTGTCCCTTTAGATCCTCAATTAATTTTCTATCCTCTTGTAAATACCTAGGTTTAGATTTTTCAATTGTTAGTGTGCCATCAGGGATTAAGGACATGATTTGAGATTGTTCAGCTGCTCATTTGGCTTCAAAATCAGCCAAATTATTTCCCGTTTCCTGATCAGAGTCACCTTGTTGATGTCCTTTACAGTACATAATAGGTACTTCTTCAGGTAGCTGAACAGCTTCCACTAATTGTAGAATTTCTATAGCATGTTTAATCTGTTTCCCTTGTGTGTTCAAAAGTCCTTGTTCTTTCCAGATAGCACCATGTGCATGTACCACACCAAATGCGTATTTAGAATCAGTCCAGTTATTTATCCTTTTATTTTTAGCCAATTCCAGGGCTCTCATTAATGCTATTATTTCTGCCTTTTGGGCAGAGGTGTTTGCAGGTAAAGGTTTAACTTCTATTACCTGTGAAATAGTGGTAATGGCATATCCTGCCTTTTGTTCACCATTTTTCATGAATCTACTACCGTCAGTAAACCAAGAATCAGCATCTTCCAGAGGTTTTTCTTTCAAATCTGGTTGGCTCGAATATACAGTCTCTATGGTGGTCAAGCAGCCGTGTGTTAGTGCTTCTGTCGATTGTTCCTGCGAAAAGGATGCTGGATTCACAATGTTAGTGACCACAATTTCTATATCATCTTGTTCCACAAGGGTGGCCTGGTATTTTAAGAAATGTGAAAGGGATAACCTGTGAGCTCCTTTCTCTTCCAGGACTGCTGATACAACATGGGACACTAGGACAGTAATCTTTTATCCCAAGGTGAATTTGCGAGCCTCTTCAATATTCATGGCAACTGCCGCCACAGCCCTTAGGCATCCTTTGCTTGCTTCATCCAGCTGTTTCAAAAAATATGCCACTGCGCTCTTATAGGGTCCTAGTTTCTGAGCGAGGACCCCTAAGGCTATTCCTTATTTTTCATGAGAATATAGCCAAAAGGATTTAGTCACATCCAGAAGTCCCAGTGCTGGAACTCTCATTAGCTCTGTTTTTAAATTTCTAAAAGCCCCCTCTGCTGAATCAGTCCATTCCATAGAAGGAGGATTTCCATTTAACAGTTCCAGGACATCTGTACTTTGTTACTAAATTGTGGAATCAACTAGGTTGGAAAAGACCTTTAAGATCATCAGGTCCAACCACTACCCCAGGACTGCCAAGTCCACCACTAAATCAAGCCTCTTCAATATTCATGATGACTGCTGCCACAGCCCTTAGGCATCCGGGCTATCCTTTGCTTGCGTCATCCAGCTGTTTTGAAAAATATGCCACTGCCCTTCTGTAGGGTCTTATTTTCTGAGCAAGGACCCCCCAAAACTATTCCCTGTTTTTCATACGAATATAGCCAAAACAGTTTAGTCACTGTCCTGGGTTCAGCAGTAGCAGTCATTTTTCTCCTTCTTGGTAGCTGGTGCAGTGCTTTGTTTTGACTTTCGGCCTGGGAACAGAGCTGATAACACTGATGTTTTGGTTTGGCCAAGGACTTCGTGAGCCTCATGCTCTGCCAGGGAGGAGGGGAAGCCAGGAGGAAGCAGAGACAGGACACCCGACCCAAACTGACCAAACAGGTATTCCATACCACAGCACGTCATGCCCAGGTTTTAAGGGAGAGGGACCCGGAAGGGCTAGGACTGCGGGGTTGGAGGAGGTATCGGTCAGTGCTTGGTCGGGCTGGGGGGTGACGAGTTATCGGTCAGCTGGTGCTGGGGTGTTATATTCTCTTCCCTTGTTATTTCCTTTATCATTATTATTCTTGGTGGTAGCAGTAGTGGTTTGTGTTATACCTTAGTGGCTAAACTGTTCTTATCTCAACCCGTGGGAGTTGCATTCTTTTCAATTTTCCTCTCTGTCCCTCCGGGAGTAGGGGGAGGGCAAGAAGGGGGGGGGAGTGAGTGAACAAGCTGTCTGGCTGGGTTTAAACCACAACAGTCACATACAGTAGTCCCAGAGCTGGAGCTCTCATTAGGTCTGTTTTTAGATGTCTAAAAACCTCCTCTGCAGAATCAGTCCAGTCCAGAGAGGGAGGGTTTCTCTTCAACAGTTCATATAGTGGTCTTACCAGAACACCATAATCATAGATCCGAAGTCTGCACCGTCCTGTCATTCCCAGGAATGTCTGGAGCTCCTTGACGGTCAACGGTCATGGAGTCTGGCAAATGGTTTCTTTCCTGGCAGTTCCAAGTTCTCTCTGCCCTCCTGTTATTTCATATCCTAGGTAGGAAACTCAGGTTTGGATTAGTTGTGCCTTTTGTCTGGATACCCGATAACCATTCAGTCCCAGAAAATTTAGTAATTCCACTGTCCACTGGATGCATTCTTCCTTTGTTTCTGTAGCAATTAACGTGTCGTCCACATATTGTAAAAGAGTCCCCGTCTGAGCAGGTGGCTTTCATGATTCTAGTTCTCATGCTAACTGATTTCCAAAAATTGCTGGACTGTTTTTAAACCCCTGTGGTAATACTGTCCAAGTTAATTGAGTTTTTCTTCCTGTGTCAGGATTTTCCCATTCAAAAGCAAATAATTTTGGCTTTCTTTAGCCAATGGTAAGCAAAAGAAAGAGTCCTTTAAATACAGGATGGCAAACCATTTCTGATTATTATTCAATTTAGTCAACAAGTCATATGAATTAGCTACTATTGGACAAATACCCTCTGCAATTTTGTTGATTACCCTGAGATCGTGAACCAATCTGCAACTTTTCCCATCATATTTCTTTACTGTCCAAATAGGAGTATAATATTCCAATTCACATTCAATTAATAATGTATATTTTAAAATTTATCAATGATTTTTTGATTCCCTTTGATCTTCTAATTTTTAAGGAATTCTGTTTTATTCTAATTGGGCAGGCCCCCCTTTTTTATTTCCACTTTAACAGGCAAAACATTTTTTGCCTTACCTGGAACTTCAGATGACCATACTCCCACATATACCTGATTAAGGATTTCTTCTATTTCAGGGAGATCCTCCTTATTGCTTTTCTGTTGAATTAAAGATAAACTCAAAACTGCAATTAACTGAATTTTTTTAACTCTAAATTCCATTTTGCCTTCTTTAAATATTGCTTCTCGCCCTAATAAAGATTTTAGAGAATTCGGCATGCATAAAAATTTATGCATTCCTATTTGTTTTCTCAATTTGTACTTTAAAGTTAGTTAAAGCAGTCATTTTTCTCCTTCTTGGTAGCTGGTGCAGTGCTGTGTTTTGACTTTCGGCTCGGGAACAGAGCTGATAGCGATGTTTTGGTTTGGCCAAGGACTTTGTGAGCCTCATGCTCTGCCAGGGAGGAGGGGAAGCCAGGAGGAAGCAGAGACAGGACACCTGACCCAAACTGACCAAAGAGGTATTCCATACCACAGCACGTCATCCCCAGGATGTAACTGGGAGTTAGCCGGAAGGGCTGGGAGACTGCGGGGTTGGAGGAGGTATCGGTTGGTGCTTGGTCGGGCTTGGGGGGCGAGTTATCGGTTGGCTGGTGGTGAGGTGTTGTATTCTCTTCCCTTGTTATTTCCTGCATCATTGTTATTATTGGTGGTAGCAGTAGTGATTTGTGTTATACCTTAGTTACTAAACTGTTCTTATCTCAACCCGTGGGAGTTACATTCTTTTTGACTCTCCTCTCTGTCCCTCCGGGAGTAGGGGGAGGGCAAGAAGGGGGGGGGGGGTAAGTCAGTGAACGAGTTATCTGGTTTGGTTTAAACCACGACAGTCACATAAGCACTGCAATTGCTCAAATGAATACTTTAAGTATTTTAATTTGAATTCTCTCAGGGCCTCTTGATATCGTGAAAAACAGTATGTTCAGTTAGGAACTTAAACCTGAAGCTGACCTTCAAATCTCACAAGCTGGATAAAACCCTGGAAGTTTAAACACAACAGACTCTGGGAAGTCTGGCCTGTAAGTACACTTCCAGGTTCCACAGTCTTGACTGAGAGGAGCACACAGATCAGTTAGCTAAAGGAAGACACACTACTGTCCCCATTTGGGCTTTATCCATTAATATTTTTATGCTAAAACCTCAGTCAACAGAATGAATGCAATTCATAACTAAAAATGAGACAATAAATAATTTTTTCTTTTAGTAGAAAAAAGTGCCCTTGATTCTAGTAACTAATAAGAAGATTAACTTCTTCCTGGAGGCAGACAGGTTGCTGTAGGAAACAGGAAGCAGAGGACAGAAACAATCTGAGCAGAAAGAGGCATTTGTTGCTCTTTCCAAACCCTTCTTAACACTTGTGGGAGAACTATTATGTAGCTGCATCAAAGATGTCCTCCTCTACAAGTCGGGCAGTCAGGTGAAGTCCCTGACGACTGGAAAAAGGGCAATATAACCCCATTTTCAAGAAGGGGAAAATGGATGACGGAGGGAACAACAGACCACTCAGTCAAACCTCTGTGCCTGGCAAAATCTTGGAGCAGATTCTCCTGGAAGACATGCTAAGGCACATGAAAATCAACAAGGTGCTTGGTGACAGCCATCATGGCTTCACTAAGGGGAAATCCTGCCTGACCAATTTGGTGGCCTGCTATGATGGGGCTATGGAACAGATGAACATGGGTGGAGCAGTTGACGTCATCTACCTGGACTTCTGCAAAGCGTTCGACACTGTCCCGCATGATATCCTTGTCTCTAAATTGGAGAGACATCAATTTGATGGATGGACCACTCAGTGGATAAAGAACTGGCTGGATAGCCACACGCAAAGAGTTGTGGTCAATGGCTCAATGTCTGGCTGGAGACCTGTAACACACAGTGTGCCTCAGGGATCAGTGTTGGGACAGGTCTTGTTCAACATCTTTGTCGCTGACATGGATTGAGTGCGCCCTCAGCAAGTTTGCTGATGACACCAAGCTGTGTAGTTTGGTTGATGCGCTGGCGGGAGGGAATGCCATCCAGAAGGACCTTGACACACTTGTGAGGTGGGCTGATGCCAACCTCATGAAGTTCAACCATGCCAAGTGCAAGGTCCCACACCTGGGTTGGAGCAATCCCAGGCACAGCTACAGGTTGGGCAGAGAAGAGGTTCAGAGCAGCCCTGTGGAGAAGGACTTGGGGGTGTTGGTCAATGAGAAACTTAGCATGAGTTGTCAGTGTGCACTCGCAGCCCAGAAAGCCAACCGTATCCTGGGCTGCATCAAATGGACTCATCCGCAATGATGTCTTCCCTAATATTCACCCTTGGTTGGGAAATTTTTTACTATTTTTCACCTTCAAGGTGAAGCTTGAGTGACTCTAGTCATACATACCTTTATTATTATTGGAGTAAAATTCTCTCGCTTCACTTTTAAAGGTATGTACCTGTCCTGGGTTCAGCAGTAGCAGTTATTTTTCTCCTTCTTAGTAGCTGGTGCAGTGCTGTGGCTTTGACTTTCATCCTGGGGACAGTACTGATGACACCAATGTTTTTAGTTGTTGCTAAATCATGTTTAATCTGACCAAGGACTTTGTGAGCCTCGTGCCCTGCCTGGGGAGGGGAAGCTGGGAGGAAGCATAGACAGGACACCTGACCCAAACTGACCAAAGAAGTATTCCATACCACAGCACGTCATGCCCAGTATAAAACTGGGGCAGTTACTCAGATGGGCTAGATCGCTGCTTGGATCGGGCTGGGTATTGTTTGGCGCGTGGTGAGTGGTTGCGTTCTCTTCCCTTGTTATTTCCCTTATCATTATTCTTGTTGGTGGTAGCAGTAGTGGTTTTGTGTTATACTTTTGTTACTGGAGTGTTCTTATCTCAACCTGTGGGAATTACATTCTTTTGATTCTCCTCCCCATCCCTCCAGGAGTGGGGGGAGGAAGGGAGGAAAGGAGTGAGCAAGCGCCTGCGTGGTTCTGGGTTGCCGGCTGGCCTTAAACCATAACATGGCTCACTGAAAGACAGAATGGTTTTGCTCTGAATGACCAATGTCAGGAAATGCAACTTCATCCACTTCCTAGGTTAGGTAATATTCTTTAACAGTAAGAAAAGAGCAAGAGACTTTTAAGATACAAGTTTTGTATAAGCAAAATTCACAACTTTTGATAGGTAACTTTGAAGGCATTGAGGATACAGCCCATGTAAATACTATTCTAAAGGGATTTAAATATCAATGACAGTAGAATTAGTATTATATCGCTGTTCTGAGGAAAGAAACATAAAATAAGCATCCTATCAACATCTTGGTTGTGCATTATAGGCATTCTCATACCAAATACATCAGGGAAATGCACATCTCTAGAAGAGTGAACAGTCAGCAAGCAACTTCACAGCTCTGTGAATTTCTTGTGATATGGATATTGAATCTTTTAATAAATGTGCTTATTTCTTTAGTTCACTGAAAGTCGATGGCTATAAAAAGAAGAGCTACTGCTTACAGTGCACCCTCCTCAACTTTTTTCATTTTTCCATATAAGTATTAGCTAAAGGATAATGTGGTTAGCTCATTTTTACAAACAAGATTCCTTTGGAGGAAATAATAAACTACTTTTTCTATGTAATTAAATATTTTGTCATCTAATCTGAATTGATTTGTGGTTTTGAAATTCTATGGGCCTATAGGCACATTGACCCACCTGTTCAAAGAGTTTGGTGTATGGCCATTCTAGTAGGATGGGAGAGCAAATGTAACTAATATTGTAATGGCTACAAATAACTGAAGACTGTTCTTGACTCAGTTGGCAATATCCGGAGTACAAATGCATTTGCAATATCCCAAGTATATTCCTAAAGGGAATAGGGTAACATTACTAAACTAACTTCCTGTAGCCCAGAAGAAAGGAATGTGCCTTCATACGGAGCTCTGCACTGGGATCTGTGTTGTAACATATTCATAATTGACTTGGAAAAATGGAGGAGTGCATATTCTGGTGACAATTTAATTGCTAGTAGAACCTGTATCTAGGACAGTCAAAACTTAAACTGATCGAGGTTTGGAGAAGAATCTCTGAGCAACTTCGTAATGAAATGACTGAAGAGACAAGATGCTTACAAAAGAAAACATTGAATAGGCAGGGGGAAGGAAGAAGAAAACAATACCCCAAACCAGAAACACAGTATGCAAGTCTAAATATTTTATCATCACTTAGCAAAATGAGAGAGACAGTATGGACAGTAAACATTAACTCAATGCTTAGGTGAGGAATGAATAAAACGTATATACACAGCACCCCTGATTCATGAATATGCTGCAATGTTCAATTGCAATCATAGCATTACAGAATAGCATAGAGAAAAATAAGGACAAGCAACATTTTTGAATGGTTTGAGGAAAATTACATAGGTAGCATCCCTTTAATTAGGAAAGGAAAGCTTGAGGAAGGATTTGTGAGTATATAAAAACATGCCTTAACATGGAAAAGATGAATTGGGAGTAAATAGACACCATTTCTCATACTACATCACTTAGGGGGCAATCTGTGAAATTACAGAGCATCACGTATATTGAAATACATGTTTCTTTACATGGTTCCTATTTCATCAAAACAGACTTCCATACTATATTTAGATGTTAAAATTGTGTGTGGGCTCAGAAGGTGACTGGACAAATTTCAGGCAAGAAACGCCCATCAGGGATTATTAAACACAATGATACAGATGTAAACGTCGGTCTCTGAATTCCAGATTGCTGGAAATAGTACAAATGCAATGAGGAAACCTTCATTTGGTTGATCCAGCCTTTTTTTTTTTTAAACATCATAAGAAGATCACAGAATATTTTGATTTTCAACCCCACCAAACATACATAAATTTCCTTACTGTAGCAAAATTCTTACCCAGTGAAACAGTATTTCTGGTGCAAATTCTGGCAAACCCTATGAGGCAATGCAGATGAGTTAAGCCATCAGAAATAGATACTTACACATGCAAATTCTAAGCAATACTGCTTTTCTTTTCCCTAGAGACAGCTCCATTGCAACAGCCTTGGAAAACACATGTACACACACTCACACACAGAGAAACAGTCAATAGATGCACTTAGAAAGACTGTTATACCATGTTGTGATTCACGGATTTTGACAATATCAATCGTACTTGAGTTAGATATAATCCATCTGACTTTCAGTATGCTGGGGTCAGCCCGGGACACAATGCCTCACTTCACATCAATTACCACATATAGTAAGGTGGTGGCAAGCAATTCAATTTGATAATTTGCAGCTAATAGCTGCAAATGGCAGCTATGGCAATAGCAATAAAATTGGCTTTTGGGCACAATACAGAATCATGAATTTTCATTTACTTATACCTCAGAAGCTGTTAGGCCTACTGGTTTGAAATGTGAACCCATGTTCAGTATATCAATTGGGTCAATTGCTGAGGTGAGTAGCTCCAGAGAGGATGCCTTCAACACCTAAGCGGGGGAAGCTCATCAACCAGGAGCCTCAATTCAGAGTGTCAAGAGGCACTGAGGGAGCCTCAAGTCCTCGACAGGACTTGCCCAGGAGCTGGCAGCTCAGTTGACACTAGCAGCTGACTCAAAGGGAGAGGTGCCAGGAGGGAGGACACCATACCTGACTGGGTAAAAACCCGCTCAAGGGAGCATGAGCGACAAGGGTGTAGTACGTCAGTCAGGGTGTGGTGCAGCAGTTTGCTCCACGGTTTGTGTGGGAAGGAGAGGAGGATGGTGAGCACTCGCCTCATCATCAGGATCCCGTGTGGGAGCTCTGCTCTGGCTGCTCCGGCGGCATACGAACCCAAACAGACCCGACGAGAGGGGAGGCTGCAACGTAGAGCTCGGAGTATAGAAAATGCATCCACTGGCCTCTTGAGGTGAGGGTGCACAATGGGCAGGGCTGCACTTGGTGTGCCCTGGTGGAGGTCCTGCTGCAGCAGGTGGCTGAGCTGTGGGAGACTGTGAGCTAAAAGCTGTCAAGGAAGCTGAGAGGAAGCTGGACTGCTTGCTCCAGGCCCAAACTGTGCAGGGGCCTCAACCGTCCATCCTAGCTCATACAGGAAAGAAGGAGGGTGTTAATCCAGGAAGCTGGGAACTAGTAACAAAAAACACCAACAAAAAAAAAAAGGAGGAAGAGGACCATAAAAAGCAAGGGTCTTCCTCCTAAATCTGAGGTCCCCACCCAGAACTGCTTTGCAGTTCTGCCGGGGGCTAACGAGGAAACACACACCTCGCCACATGAACAACAAGCCAATGCACCAGTAAAGAGGATCCCTACTGGTGCCACGAGGAAAAAGTGGCAGGTCATAAGTAGTAGGGGACTCTGAAAGGCACAGAGGCACCCATCAGTTGGCCTGACCAAGTCTCAGTGGAGGTGTGTTGCTTACCAGGGGCTCAGATCAGGGATGCTGCAGAGAGGCTGCCTGGTCTAGTAGGTCCCACTGACTATTACCTACTTCTAGTCATCCATGTGGGTGCTAGCGGTATAGAAATCAGTAGCCCGGAGAACATTAAGAAGGACTACAGAGCCCTGGGAGAGGTGGTTAGGGGCTCTGGAGCTCAGATAGTCTTTTCATCAATTCTCCAGGATAAAGTGGAGGACCTTAAAAGCCTAGGTGGATAAGGCAGGTTAATAAATGGTTAGAACAGTGGTGCCATAGCCAGGGGTTTGGGTATTTAGAACACGGGAATGAATTTGGGAGGCCAGGTCTACTGGGGGCTGGTGGAGCTTGGTTGACAAAGAAGGGGGTGAGCGGTTTTGGTAGGAGGCTTGCCAGGCTGGTCAAGAAAGCTTTAAACTAGATGTGTCGGGGGAGGGGGGCATCATTCCATCCCAATACCCCCAGTCAGTTGCCAGCACCTATAATACATGGTCGGAGCGATGCAGAGATATTCCAGCCCCTCCAGCCAATGAGATGACTTCATTTGGAGCTTGGCTCAGATGCTTCTATAAAAATGCCAGTAGTATGGGGAGCAAACAAGAGGAAGTAGAGATGTGTGCACGTCTACGGGGATTTGACATAATTGGTTTCACAGAAACATGGTGGGATGGCTCCTATGACTGGAGTGTTGGAATGGAAGGTTACAGGCTCTTTAGAGAAGATAGGCCCGG